>NC_058085.1:348373989-348586591 GCF_014858855.1 Bufo gargarizans | reverse complement strand
ATGACGAACACAGGTGCCACTGCTGCTCTTTCTGCAGCTGTGCAGACTGACAGGATGTCAGGGATCAAGACTGGGTGGAAGACGATGCAGGGGACGATTAGGTCCTAGACCCACATGGAATGAAGGTCGTGCCACTGACTTCACAGTTCGGAGGAAGAGGCAGTGGTGAGACCGAGCCAACAGCGTAGCAAAAGAGGGAGCAGTGGGCAAAAGCAGAACACACCGCCGCCAAGAGACTCCGCCTGCTATCTGACCGCCGCCATCTGGGACCGAGCACCCAAAGGCAGCTTCAAGGAGTTCCCTGGCATGGCACTTCTTCAAACAATGTGCGACGACAAGACCCGAGTGGTTTGCACGCCTGTGCCATCAGAGCCTGAAGCGAGGCATTAACGTTCTGAACCTGAGCACAACCTGCATGACCAGGCACCTGCATGCAAAGCATGAACTGCAGTGGAGTAAACACCTTAAAACCAAGGAGTCACTCAGGCTCCCCCTGCTACCTCTTCTGCTGCTGCCGCCTCGGCCTATTCTGCTGCTGCCGCCTCGGCCTCTTCCTCCGCCTCTGGAGGAACGTTGGCACCTGCCGCCCAGCAAACAGGGGATGTACCACCAACACCACCACCACCACCTCCGTCACCAAGCGTCTCAACCATGTCACACGCCAGCGTTCAGCTCTCCATCTCACAAACATTTGATAGAAAGCGTAAATTCCCACCTAGCCACCCTCGATCCCTGGCCCTGAATGCCAGCATTTCTAAACTACTGGCCTATGAAATGCTGTCATTTAGGCTGGTGGACACAGACAGCTTCAAACAGCTCATGTCGCTTGCTGTCCCACAGTATGTTGTTCCCAGCCGGCACTACTTCTCCAAGAGAGCCGTGCCTTCCCTGCACAACCAAGTATCCCATAAAATCAAGTGTGCACTGCGCAACGCCATCTGTAGCAAGGTCCACCTAACCACAGATACGTGGACCAGTAAGCACGGCCAGGGACGCTATATCTCCCTAACTGCACACTGGGTAAATGTAGTGGCAGCTGGGCCCCAGGCGGAGAGCTGTTTGGCGCACGTCCTTCCGCCGCCAAGGATCGCAGGGCAACATTCTTTGCCTCCTGTTGCCACCTCCTCCTTCTCGGCTTCCTCCTCCTCTTCTTCCACCTGCTCATCCAGTCAGCCACACACCTTCACCACCAACTTCAGCACAGCCCGGGGTAAACGTCAGCAGGCCATTCTGAAACTCATATGTTTGGGGGACAGGCCCCACACCGCACAGGAGTTGTGGCGGGGTATAGAACAACAGACCGACGAGTGGTTGCTGCCGGTGAGCCTCAAGCCCGGCCTGGTGGTGTGTGATAATGGGCGAAATCTCGTTGCAGCTCTGGGACTAGCCAATTTGACGCACATCCCTTGCTTGGCGCATGTGCTGAATTTGGTGGTGCAGAAGTTCATTCACAACTACCCCGACATGTCAGAGCTGCTGCATAAAGTGCGGGCCGTCTGTTCGCGCTTCCGGCGTTCACATCCTGCTGCTGCTCGCCTGTCTGCGCTACAGCGTAACTTCGGCCTTCCCGCTCACCGCCTCATATGCGACGTGCCCACCAGGTGGAACTCCACCTTGCACATGCTGGACAGACTGTGCGAGCAGCAGCAGGCCATAGTGGAGTTTCAGCTGCAGCACGCACGGGTCAGTCGCACTACAGAACAGCACCACTTCACCACCAATGACTGGGCCTCCATGCGAGACCTGTGTGCCCTGTTGCGCTGTTTCGAGTACTCCACCAACATGGCCAGTGGCGATGACGCCGTTATCAGCGTTACAATACCACTTCTATGTCTCCTTGAGAAAACACTTAGGGCGATGATGGAAGAGGAGGTGGCCCAGGAGGAGGAGGAGGAGGAGGAGGAAGAGGGGTCATTTTTAGCACTTTCAGGCCAGTCTCTTCGAAGTGACTCAGAGGGAGGTTTTGGCAACAGCAGAGGCCAGGTACAAATGTGGCCAGCCAGGGCCCACTACTGGAGGACGAGGAGGACGAGGATGAGGAGGAGGTGGAGGAGGATGAGGATGAAGCATGGTCACAGCGGGGTGGCACCCAACGCAGCTCGGGTCCATCACTGGTGCGTGGCTGGGGGGAAAGGCAGGACGATGACGATACGCCTCCCACAGAGGACAGCTTGTCCTTATCCCTGGGCAGCCTGGCACACATGAGCGACTACATGCTGCAGTGCCTGCGCAACGACAGCAGAGTTGCCCACATTTTAACCTGTGCGGACTACTGGGTTGCCACCCTGCTGGATCCACGCTACAAAGACAATGTGCCCACCTTACTTCCTGCACTGGAGCGTGATAGGAAGATGCGCGAGTACAAGCGCACGTTGGTAGACACGCTACTGAGAGCATTCCCAAATGTCACAGGGGAACAAGTGGAAGCCCAAGGCCAAGGCAGAGGAGGAGCAAGAGGTCGCCAAGGCAGCTGTGTCACGGCCAGCTCCTCTGAGGGCAGGGTTAGCATGGCAGAGATGTGGAAAACTTTTGTCAACACGCCACAGCTAACTGCACCACCACCTGATACGCAACGTGTTAGCAGGAGGCAACATTTCACTAACATGGTGGAACAGTACGTGTGCACACCCCTCCACGTACTGACTGATGGTTCGGCCCCATTCAACTTCTGGGTCTCTAAATTGTCCACGTGGCCAGAGCTAGCCTTTTATGCCTTGGAGGTGCTGGCCTGCCCGGCAGCCAGCGTTTTGTCTGAACGTGTATTCAGCACGGCAGGGGGCGTCATTACAGACAAACGCAGCCGCCTGTCTACAGCCAATGTGGACAAGCTGACGTTCATAAAAATGAACCAGGCATGGATCCCACAGGACCTGTCCGTCCCTTGTCCAGATTAGACATTAACTACCTCCCCATAACCATATATTATTGGACTCCAGGGCACTTCCTCATTCAATCCTATTTTTATTTTCATTTACCATTATATTGCGAGGCTACCCAAAGTTGAATGAACCTCTCCTCTGCCTGTGTGCTAGGCCTAAATATATGCCAATGGACTGTTGCAGTGGTGGGTGACGTGAAGCCTCATTCTCTGCTATGACATGCAGACTGATTCTCTGCTGACATGAAGCCAGATCCTCTGTTACGGGAGCTCTCTCCTCTGCCTGGGTGCTGGGCCTAAATTTATGACAATTGACTGTTGCAGTGGTGGGTGACGTGAAGCCTGATTCTCTGCTATGATATGAAGACTGATTCTCTGCTGACATGAAGCCAGATTGTCTGTTACGGGACCTTTCTCCTCTGCCTGGGTTCTGGGCCTAAATTTATGAAAATTGACTGTTGCAGTGGTGGGTGACGTGAAGCCTGATTCTCTGCTATGATATGAAGACTGATTCTCTGCTGACATGAAGCCAGATTGTCTGTTACGGGACCTTTCTCCTCTGCCTGGGTTCTGGGCCTAAATTTATGAAAATTGACTCTTACAGTGGTGGGTGACGTGAAGCCTGATTCTCTGCTATGATATGAAGACTGATTCTCTGCTGACATGAAGCCAGATTCTCTGTTACGGGACCTCTCTCCTCTGCCTGGGTGCTGGGCCTAAATTTATGACAATGGACTGTTGCAGTGGTGGCTGACGTGAAGCCTGATTCTCTGCTATGACATGCAGACTGATTCTCTGCTGTCATGAAGCCAGATTGTCTGTTACGGGACCTCTCTGCTCTGCCTGTGTGCTAGGCCTAAATATATGCCAATGGACTGTTGCAGTGGTGGCTGACGTGAAGCCTCATTCTCTGCTATGACATGCAGACTGATTCTCTGCTGTCATGAAGCCAGATTGTCTGTTACGGGACCTCTCTGCTCTGCCTGTGTGCTAGGCCTAAATATATGCCAATGGACTGTTGCAGTGGTGGGTGACGTGAAGCCTCATTCTCTGCTATGTCATGCAGACTGATTCTCTGCTGACATGAAGCCAGATTGTCTGTTACGGGACCTCTCTGCTCTGCCTGTGTGCTAGGCCTAAATATATGCCAATGGACTGTTGCAGTGGTGGGTGACGTGAAGCCTCATTCTCTGCTATGACATGCAGACTGATTCTCTGCTGACATGAAGCCAGATTGTCTGTTACGGGACCTCTCTGCTCTGCCTGTGTGCTAGGCCTAAATATATGCCAATGGACTGTTGCAGTGGTGGGTGACGTGAAGCCTCATTCTCTGCTATGACATGCAGACTGATTCTCTGCTGACATGAAGCCAGATTGTCTGTTACGGGACCTCTCTGCTCTGCCTGTGTGCTAGGCCTAAATATATGCCAATGGACTGTTGCAGTGGTGGGTGACGTGAAGCCTCATTCTCTGCTATGACATGCAGACTGATTCTCTGCTGACATGAAGCCAGATCCTCTGTTACGGGAGCTCTCTCCTCTGCCTGGGTGCTGGGCCTAAATTTATGACAATTGACTGTTGCAGTGGTGGGTGACGTGAAGCCTGATTCTCTGCTATGATATGAAGACTGATTCTCTGCTGACATGAAGCCAGATTGTCTGTTACGGGACCTTTCTCCTCTGCCTGGGTTCTGGGCCTAAATTTATGAAAATTGACTCTTACAGTGGTGGGTGACGTGAAGCCTGATTCTCTGCTATGATATGAAGACTGATTCTCTGCTGACATGAAGCCAGATTGTCTGTTACGGGACCTTTCTCCTCTGCCTGGGTTCTGGGCCTAATTTATGAAAATTGACTCTTACAGTGGTGGGTGACGTGAAGCCTGATTCTCTGCTATGATATGAAGACTGATTCTCTGCTGACATGAAGCCAGATTCTCTGTTACGGGACCTCTCTCCTCTGCCTGGGTGCTGGGCCTAAATTTATGACAATGGACTGTTGCAGTGGTGGCTGACGTGAAGCCTGATTCTCTGCTATGACATGCAGACTGATTCTCTGCTGACATGAAGCCAGATTGTCTGTTACGGGACCTCTCTGCTCTGCCTGTGTGCTAGGCCTAAATATATGCCAATGGACTGTTGCAGTGGTGGGTGACGTGAAGCCTCATTCTCTGCTATGACATGCAGACTGATTCTCTGCTGACATGAAGCCAGATCCTCTGTTACGGGAGCTCTCTCCTCTGCCTGGGTGCTGGGCCTAAATTTATGACAATTGACTGTTGCAGTGGTGGGTGACGTGAAGCCTGATTCTCTGCTATGATATGAAGACTGATTCTCTGCTGACATGAAGCCAGATTGTCTGTTACGGGACCTTTCTCCTCTGCCTGGGTTCTGGGCCTAAATTTATGAAAATTGACTCTTACAGTGGTGGGTGACGTGAAGCCTGATTCTCTGCTATGATATGAAGACTGATTCTCTGCTGACATGAAGCCAGATTCTCTGTTACGGGACCTCTCTCCTCTGCCTGGGTGCTGGGTAGTGTTGAGCGCGAATATTCGAAAAGCAAATTTTTTTCGCGAATATCGCAACTTCGCGATTTCGCGAATATTTCGAATATAGTGCTATATATTCGTAAAAACGAATATTCGTTTTTTGTTTCCCCCCCCCCCCCCCACAAAATTACAGTACACATATAATTGATTGTTTCCCAAAGGTCCAACAGCTCAGATCTTACTCACATTGCCTAGAAAGTGATTGAGGCGCGAATCTTCGTAAGGCGATTTTATTAGCGCACATGCGAATATCGGCACGTCCCAGAACAGAGGCAAAGGGCTTTGCATTCATACATTAGTGAATTGAGTTGCGAATCTTCGTAAGGCGATTTTATTAGCGCACATGCGAATATCTACACTTGTCCCAGAACAGAGGCAAAGGGCTTTGCATTCATACATTAGTGATTGAATTGAGCTGCGAATCTTCGTAAGGCGATTTTATTAACGCAAATGCAAATATCTACACTTGTCCCCAGAACAGAGAGGCAAAGGCCTGTGCATTCATATAGTATAGCACCATATTCGCGAATACGTAGAACTTCGTAAAAGTCGATTTACGAATATTCGTATTTTTTATTTTACTTTCCACCTTACAGATTACATTGATCTGTACTCTGTCAACTACTGTCATCACCCCCCACTGTATCTCGATTGATTCCCAAAAGTCTCACATTCCCTAGAAAGTGATTGAGGTGCGAATCTTCGTAAGGCGATTTTATTAGCGCACATGCGAATATCTACACTTGTCCCAGAACAGAGGCAAAGGGCATTGCATTCATACATTAGTGATTGAATTGAGTTGCGAATCTTCGTAAGGCGATTTCATTAGCGCACATGTGAATTTTGCATAGCATATGTATTATGCGATAATTCGAATTATCGCATATGCGAAATAATAACGAATTTGAATAATCGCGAATATTTTACGAATATTCTTTCGAATATTCACAAAATTTCGCGAATTCGAATATGGGACATGCCGCTCAACACTAGTGCTGGGCCTAAATTTATGACAATGGACTGTTGCAGTGGTGGGTGACGTGAAGCCTGATTCTCTGCTATGACATGCAGACTGATTCTCTGCTGACATGAAGCCAGATTGTCTGTTACGGGACCTCTCTCCTCTGCCTGGGTGCTGGGCCTAAATATATGCCAATGGACTGTTGCAGTGGTGGCTGACGTGAAGCCTCATTCTCTGCTATGACATGCAGACTAATTCTCTGCTGACATGAAGACAGATTCTCTGTTACGGGACCTCTCTCCTCTGCCTGGGTGCCGGGGCCTAAATATCTGAGAATGGACTGTTCCAGTGGTGGCTGACGTGAAGCCTCATTCTCTGCTATGACATGCAGACTAATTCTCTGCTGACATGAAGACAGATTCTCTGTTACGGGACCTCCCTCCTCTGCCTGGGTGCTGGGCCTAAATATATGCCAATGGACTGTTGCAGTGGTGGCTGACGTGAAGCCTCATTCTCTGCTATGACATGCAGACTAATTCTCTGCTGACATGAAGACAGATTCTCTGTTACGGGACCTCCCTCCTCTGCCTGGGTGCTGGGCCTAAATATATGCCAATGGACTGTTGCAGTGGTGGCTGACGTGAAGCCTCATTCTCTGCTATGACATGCAGACTGATTCTCTGCTGACATGAAGCCAGATTCTCTGTTACGGGACCTCTCTCCTCTGCCTGTGTGTGTGCTGGGCCTAAATATATGCCAATGGACTGTTGCAGTGGTGGCTGACGTGAAGCCTCATTCTCTGCTATGACATGCAGACTGATTCTCTGCTGACATGAAGCCAGATTCTCTGTTACGGGACCTCTCTCCTCTGCCTGTGTGTGTGCTGGGCCTAAATATATGCCAATGGACTGTTGCAGTGGTGGCTGACGTGAAGCCTCATTCTCTGCTATGACATGCAGACTAATTCTCTGCTGACATGAAGACAGATTCTCTGTTACGGGACCTCCCTCCTCTGCCTGGGTGCTGGGCCTAAATATATGCCAATGGACTGTTGCAGTGGTGGCTGACGTGAAGCCTCATTCTCTGCTATGACATGCAGACTGATTCTCTGCTGACATGAAGCCAGATTCTCTGTTACGGGACCTCTCTCCTCTGCCTGTGTGTGTGCTGGGCCTAAATATATGCCAATGGACTGTTGCAGTGGTGGCTGACGTGAAGCCTCATTCTCTGCTATGACATGCAGACTGATTCTCTGCTGACATGAAGCCAGATTCTCTGTTACGGGACCTCTCTCCTCTGCCTGTGTGTGTGCTGGGCCTAAATATATGCCAATGGACTGTTGCAGTGGTGGCTGACGTGAAGCCTCATTCTCTGCTATGACATGCAGACTAATTCTCTGCTGACATGAAGACAGATTCTCTGTTACGGGACCTCCCTCCTCTGCCTGGGTGCTGGGCCTAAATATATGCCAATGGACTGTTGCAGTGGTGGCTGACGTGAAGCCTCATTCTCTGCTATGACATGCAGACTGATTCTCTGCTGACATGAAGCCAGATTCTCTGTTACGGGACCTCTCTCCTCTGCCTGTGTGTGTGCTGGGCCTAAATATATGCCAATGGACTGTTGCAGTGGTGGCTGACGTGAAGCCTCATTCTCTGCTATGACATGCAGACTGATTCTCTGCTGACATGAAGCCAGATTCTCTGTTACGGGACCTCTCTCCTCTGCCTGTGTGTGTGCTGGGCCTAAATATATGCCAATGGACTGTTGCAGTGGTGGCTGACGTGAAGCCTCATTCTCTGCTATGACATGCAGACTAATTCTCTGCTGACATGAAGACAGATTCTCTGTTACGGGACCTCCCTCCTCTGCCTGGGTGCTGGGCCTAAATATATGCCAATGGACTGTTGCAGTGGTGGCTGACGTGAAGCCTCATTCTCTGCTATGACATGCAGACTAATTCTCTGCTGACATGAAGACAGATTCTCTGTTACGGGACCTCTCTCCTCTGCCTGGGTGCCGGGGCCTAAATATCTGAGAATGGACTGTTCCAGTGGTGGGTGACGGGAAGCCAGATTCTCTGCTATGGAACCTCTCTCCAATTGATTTTGGTTAATTTTTATTTATTTAATTTTTATTTTAATTCATTTCCCTATCCACATTTGTTTGCAGGGGATTTACCTACATGTTGCTGCCTTTTGCAGCCCTCTAGCTCTTTCCTGGGCTGTTTTACAGCCTTTTTAGTGCCGAAAAGTTCGGGTCCCCATTGACTTCAATGGGGTTCGGGTTCGGGACGAAGTTCGGATCGGGTTCGGATCCCGAACCCGAACATTTCCGGGATGTTCGGCCGAACTTCTCGAACCCGAACATCCAGGTGTTCGCTCAACTCTAGTAGCCCTACTCAGGAAAACATCTCCATTAACTCCTTAGCTATGAGTTTGGGCGAGGTATGTCGCAGTGGCACCACCTCCGGGTAACGAGTGATATAGTCTAGAATGACTAAGATGTGCTGATGCCCTCTGGCGGACTTCGGTACTGGGCCTATGAAATCCGTAGCTATTCGGTCAAACGGTACCTCGATAATCGGGAGAGGTAGTAAGGGACTACGGAAATGTGGCTGGAGGATAGTTATCTGGCAGGTCGGGCAAGATTTACAAAACTCTTCCACCTCTCTGAATATGCTGGGGCAGTAAAACCGCTGTAGAATATGATCCTAAGTTTTCTGAAGCCGCAGGTGACCCCCGAGAACATGTTGGTGGGCTAGATCTAACACAAGCTTGCGATAAGCCTTGGGGATCACCAACTGTTCAATAGGGTCACCCGAAGTTGGTTTACCCAATACAACATATCCTGATGAACCACAAAACGGAGAAACACTGACTCTGCCCCAGGTTGTTGTGGTTCACCATCTACTATTAACACATTTTCCCAGGCGCGGGATATGGTTGGGTCCCGATGTTGGGCTGTACCAAAATTATCTACTGAGACATTTAGGTCTTCCAATTCAGGACCCCGCGGCAAGTCCTCCACATCTCCCACCATCACACTTAGCGGGTTTGTCTCCCCCTCTTCCACCGAAGTGGCGGTCACCCCTACAGCTGGCCCTTCGGACTCAGGTTCCCAGGGTTCTGATCTCCCCCCTGACCGGGCCTTTCTGCTAGGGTTACCCCTGTCTCATGCACTCTCATAGCAGGCCACAGTGCCAGGAAGCCCGAGAAGTCTCTCCCTATTATAAGTTTGTAGTGTAGATTGGTGGCGACAGCCACCTCGTGGGTCCACCTGCTGGCAACCGTGGATAGAGACACCATAGCGGTAGGGTAGTCTCCATAAACACAGATTACCCTGACTTTCCGGCCAGTATACTCAGTGGTCCGTACCAGTGTAGCCCTTACCAGGGACACAAAACTCCAGCAACGCCATTGCCAGAGTGTTTCCTACTTCCACCTGGCACAAGTTGTTGTTGTTGTCTATAGTCTCTGGGGTACCAGAGGCAAACAGCTTCCTGGCTTATAATGAGTGGCGATAGCCATAGCTAGTGTCCATGGGCTCACCCCGATGGGGACAGTCATCCCTTACGTGGCCAGGCTCCTGGCACTGCCAGCAGACTATCAGAGCCAGGTCCGTAGGGGGTACATCCCGGGCGGGCTTTGTTGGCACAAGTCGCCGGCCTGGGGTGGAGATTTCCGGTGTTTGACTGCTCCCTCCCAAAATAACCCCCCTGTAGATGCCTGGTAGCCTCATAGCGTTCCACCAGGTCCACCATCTCAACGGCATTACCAGGAGACACCTGTCCGATCAAGTGCTGGAGAGGGTATGGCAAAGCCCTCTAGAAGACATCAGCCAACAGACGGTACAGAATAGCAGTGGAACTCAATGGAACGCCATTTTTGCAACAGGTGTAATAGATCATAATACTGAGGTCTCGCGGGTTCAGCCGAGTTAAACTCCCACTGATGCACCCGCTGGGCCAGGACCAACACATTCACCCCGAGTCTTGCCAGAATCTCACCCTTTACTGTCGGGTAATCGGCCGCTTGATCGTTCGGTAATTCGAAAAACACCTGCTTGGGTCCGGATGCCAGGAATGAAACGACGACCTCAGCCCATTGATCTTGGGGTAGCTTCTCCCTCACGCCCACCTTCTCAAACACCACCAGATAGGTTTCGACGTCATCCGAGGGGGTCATCTTGGGGATCGCCGCACGGACCGCCTTCTGGGCATCGTGGACGCTCTGGGATGCACCTGCCGCCTGTAAATCCATCAAATGTTGTAACAGCAGCTGGTTTGTTTCTTGCTGCTGCATATTAGCTTCCCGCAGCTGCAGGTTAGCCTCCATGATGGCTTTCACGACCGCTTCTATTTTGTTGAAGGACACGGGTTGTAATGTCGCTGGTTTGATGTAAGACACACAACCGTGCCCATAAAAAACTTAAATATTTCGGCCTTCACGCCAGCCTCACTGCGCTGCATGCATCCTCCACCAATTGTGGGGATTCGCTCTAGTAGGCAGGGTAAGCGGATGCAGTATATAGGCAAAAACAAGTTTGTAAAGCAAAACTTCAGTGTTTATTCACACATAAGGCAAAAGTAAAACAACACTTTGCAGTTTAGGTGTTAGTTCACATAATGTAAAGTCCACAGAATAAAAAAATCACCTTGTTGGCATTTTTTTCTCCAGCGGTCCACAGCAGGCTTTAGGGAGCTTGTTTCCCAGTGTGCGGCTCTCAGCCCTCCAGCACGACACAAAGCCTCAGATCCCAAACACAGAGACTCAGCTGCTGAGCCCAGCTGCCTATTAAAGGACAGCCAGATGCTGCCAAAACCCAGAACGGCACTTATACTCTGGTCCGGTATTTGACCTCACCTGGCTGGAAACCAGCCTAGCCGCACATGTTGGGAAGAAAATACCTGCCTTCCCAGACAAAACCCCTCGCTGTGTCGCAACAGTATGCAGTAAACTCCTGAGCTCCCTCTAGTGGTACCTGCAGGCAGACAGAATATTATGCTATAAAATTCAGTGCACCCAAGCGAGTTTGGAGCTCTGTATCGGAAAAATGATATTAGACTATATTAAAAAGTACGTTTTCAGTCCTGTCTACATGCATGGGCAGTTTGGTGCCTTTAAGCAGGCTTCTTTCTCCAAAGTTTACTTATTTTAGGTTGAGTCTGATTTTATCTACTCAGAGGGAATTTATATGATTTATCCTGATTTATTCCGCTATGCCGACACATACTGATTTCTGCGCAGAGTAAAAACTTGCAAGATTTACAGCAGGATTTGTACTTAAAATCCAGATCTTAGTCATAATCGAGCTCTCGTCTCCCTTCGGAGCATATATTATATACTGCCGTGAGCATCCCTTTAAAACACTGGTTGAGGGGCCGATTGAAAGTCCTTCAGCCTGTACTTGTAAGCAAAGCTTGTTGAAGCATTGCCAGGCGAGTTAAACAGCTCAAGCATCTGCGAGGACAGACTTTTATTTGACAGGCTGCATTTCTGCCTACTAAGTAGCCGCTAATGCAGATCACTCTGCTATCTCTATGAACAGTCACGCTGCTGCATACGCTTAACATTTGGAATTAACATAGCTGGAATTCAAAATACGGGGAAAAATTCTCCAAACTAAGGCTGAATAGGAAAAAAACATAATAATTCACGGAGCAAGAGAGAGAAGCTTTCATAATAACTTATCACCTAAAGATGTAAAAAGAAGCTTTCTGTACAGAACTGGAGCAGATCATCATGTCGTCCATAGACAGGCCTTGTACTGGGTGACCCCATGAGTCGAAGTTAAAGAGGTCCCCTCACCTCTCCTGACATTTTTGTTTTAGTAAATACTTGTATGCTTATCTAACTTCCTTGTGTCTGACCCTGTCTTTCCTCTTGCTCAGGGGCGTAGCTATAGGGGAAACGGCTGCTTTGGGGTCCGAACACAGAAAGGACCCACCCAGGAGGAGGACTAAAAGATTTTAGTCAGGACCCCCTCAACAGTATTATACAATTACATTACATGGACAGAGAGAGTAATCTAGCTACAGGACTAGGGGGTTGCGAAGAAATTGATGATGTGGGTCACAGTCATTCCTAGTTACACCATTGCTCTTGCTCCTCGCATTGCCGTGACAATTCAGCAAACTGATGACATCATCCAACCAGGATATCTAAACTCGGATTCAGTGGCGGGATTCTGCCTGATTTTTCTGGTGTGTTACCTGTGTCCTTGCAACAGTAATCCTTCAACTCTGCTACATCAGGCCCCCAGCTCTGCAATATCAGGCCTCCAGCTCTGGTACACCAAGATCATAGCCCTGGTATACTAGTCTTCCAGCTGTGCTAAACCAGAACTCCAGATTTGCTAAAATGAACCTCTAGATTTTCTAAAGTGGACCTCCAGCTCTGTTAAACTGGACCTCCAGCTCTGCTACACTGACCATGCAGCTGTGCTACACTTTTCCTTTTGCTTTGTTACACCAGTCATTCAGCTCAGGTTAATCTGCGAGCTCAGCACTGCTATACCTCTGTCTACTGTGCAATCCCCTCAGCAATACCAACAGCTCTACTAAACCAATGGAGATTTATCCCCCTGCTCTGTTATGCCAGTGCCACCTACGGTTCCTACAACAAGGTCTGCTCTACTGGATAATTGGCTTAGCAAATCCACCATGCCAGATGGGAACATAATATTGATTCTGGGGAATCTTTTCTTAAAATTTTATGTTGTACTATACTGTACCTCTGTTTTTCCTCCTAGAAATGTATGTATAAAATGACAACTGGGTGTTACCAGTTGGGGGGTGTCCCTGCACTATCCAATCAGCACTGACTTTGCTGGGACATGACCATTTGACAAGGGGAATGATAACACCCAAAAGTCTATTTATTCATACATATCTAAGAGAATAACAGAGGAACAGCAAAATGCAATTTTATAAGAGAATATGTTCCAGAGTTGTTATTTTCAGGAAATACAAATAGTTACTAAAATAGACTTGTTAGGAGAGGTGACGGGTCCTCTTTAAGAGTTAGAAATTGTATGTAACACAATGTCAGGGTACTGATTAATCAGGTTATAAAGATATAGATTACTGGTGAAAGCTGGATCAGTGACTCCAGCCTAGGTTCTAAATTTGCCAAACGATTTAGGGTGCCCTCGCACATTGCGGAGTTTCCGCAACATAACGCCATTTTTCTATAGTAGTCTATGGGGATGAGAAGTGTCAATACCTGCCTTCTGTTCCGCTGTGGAATAATAGTTTTGCAGCAAAGCAGAACACAAATCATGTTTTGTTGCGGATTTCTTGTAGCTGAGAATGTTTCCATTCAGTTCAGTGAAATCCACAGAAATAACACCCTTAACAAGCTAAATATGCCAGAAGACTTACTGGTAATTTGCACTTAAGACCTGGCGTAAATACTTTGCTCTGCATTTATTATGTGTTTTAGATACATGCTTCCCTTGACAATGGGCATGGCATACTAGGAAAGGCGCTGTGGCTTAAAGGGGTTGTCCAAGTTATATTTATTGATGACCTATCCTCAGGATAGGTCATCAATATCAGATCGGCTGGGAAGGGGTCCGACACCCGGCACTCCTGCCGATCAGCTGTTTGAAAAGAAGGCGCACGCCGTGCCAGCGCTGCCTCCTCCTAATTGTTTACCTTCTAGCCGTTGCATCTGCAGTAGTGAGCAGGTGTAATTACACCCAAGCCTTCCCATTCATTTCAATGCCTGCCGGATCTCTCAAAACGTATGCCAACTGATGGCATTTGTAAGACTGATCAGGATCCTGATCAGTCTGAAAAATGCATTGAAATGCCGGATCCGTCTTTCCGGTGTCATCCGGCAAAACTGATACGGCATTTATTTTTTTCACCTTTTTTTCAGTCTGCGCATGCGCAGACCGGAAGGACTGGTTCGGCATTCCGGTATTTTGAATGCCGGATCCGTCACTAATACATTCCTATGGAAAAAATGCCAGATACGGCATTTAGGCAAGTCTTCAGTTTTTTGGCCGTAGCTTGCTGCGGTTTTATCTTTTGCCTGATCAGTCAAAATGACTGAACTGAAGACATCCTGATTAGAGTTGAGCGAACACCTGGATGTTCGGGTTCGAGAAGTTCGGCCGAACATCCCGGAAATGTTCGGGTTCGGGATCCGAACCCGATCCGAACTTCGTCCCGAACCCGAACCCCATTGAAGTCAATGGGGACCCGAACTTTTCGGCACTAAAAAGGCTGTAAAACAGCCCAGGAAAGAGCTAGAGGGCTGCAAAAGGCAGCAACATGTAGGTAAATCCCCTGCAAACAAATGTGGATAGGGAAATTAATTAAAATAAAAATTAAATAAATAAAAATTAACCAAAATCAATTGGAGAGAGGTTCCATAGCAGAGAATCTGGCTTCCCGTCACCCACCACTGGAACAGTCCATTCTCAGATATTTAGGCCCCGGCACCCAGGCAGAGGAGAGAGGTCCCGTAACAGAGAATCTGTCTTCATGTCAGCAGAGAATTAGTCTGCATGTCATAGCAGAGAATGAGGCTTCACGTCAGCCACCACTGCAACAGTCCATTGGCATATATTTAGGCCCAGCACCCAGGCAGAGGAGAGAGGTCCCGTAACAGACAATCTGGCTTCATGTCAGCAGAGAATCAGTCTGCATGTCATAGCAGAGAATCAGGCTTCACGTCACCCACCACTGCAACAGTCCATTGTCATAAATTTAGGCCCAGCACTAGTGTTGAGCGGCATGTCCCATATTCGAATTCGCGAAATTTTGTGAATATTCGAAAGAATATTCGTAAAATATTCGCGATTATTCAAATTCGTTATTATTTCGCATATGCGATAATTCGAATTTTCGCATCGCATAATACATATATTTTATGCAAAATTCACATGTGCGCTAATGAAATCGCCTTACGAAGATTCGCAACTCAATTCAATCACTAATGTATGAATGCAATGCCCTTTGCCTCTGTTCTGGGACAAGTGTAGATATTCGCATGTGCGCTAATAAAATCGCCTTACGAAGATTCGCACCTCAATCACTTTCTAGGGAATGTGAGACTTTTGGGAATCAATCGAGATACAGTGGGGGGTGATGACAGTAGTTGACAGAGTACAGATCAATGTAATCTGTAAGGTGGAAAGTAAAATAAAAAATACGAATTTTCGTTAATCGAATTTTACGAAGTTCTACGTATTCGCGAATATGGTGCTATACTATATGAATGCACAGGCCTTTGCCTCTCTGTTCTGGGGACAAGTGTAGATATTTGCATTTGCGTTAATAAAATCGCCTTACGAAGATTCGCAGCTCAATTCAATCACTAATGTATGAATGCAAAGCCCTTTGCCTCTGTTCTGGGACAAGTGTAGATATTCGCATGTGCGCTAATAAAATCGCCTTACGAAGATTCGCAACTCAATTCACTAATGTATGAATGCAAAGCCCTTTGCCTCTGTTCTGGGACGTGCCGATATTCGCATGTGCGCTAATAAAATCGCCTTACGAAGATTCGCGCCTCAATCACTTTCTAGGCAATGTGAGTAAGATCTGAGCTGTTGGACCTTTGGGAAACAATCAATTATATGTGTACTGTAATTTTGTGGGGGGGGGGAAAAAAACAAAAAACGAATATTCGTTTTTACGAATATATAGCACTATATTCGAAATATTCGCGAAATCGCGAAGTTGCGATATTCGCGAAAAAAATTTGCTTTTCGAATATTCGCGCTCAACACTACCCAGCACCCAGGCAGAGGAGAGAGGTCCCGTAACAGACAATCTGGCTTCATGTCAGCAGAGAATCAGTCTGCATGTCATAGCAGAGAATGAGGCTTCACGTCAGCCACCACTGCAACAGTCCATTGGCATATATTTAGGCCCAGCACCCAGGCAGAGGAGGGAGGTCCCGTAACAGAGAATCTGTCTTCATGTCAGCAGAGAATTAGTCTGCATGTCATAGCAGAGAATGAGGCTTCACGTCAGCCACCACTGCAACAGTCCATTGGCATATATTTAGGCCCAGCACACACACAGGCAGAGGAGAGAGGTCCCGTAACAGAGAATCTGGCTTCATGTCAGCAGAGAATTAGTCTGCATGTCATAGCAGAGAATGAGGCTTCACGTCAGCCACCACTGCAACAGTCCATTGGCATATATTTAGGCCCAGCACACACACAGGCAGAGGAGAGAGGTCCCGTAACAGAGAATCTGGCTTCATGTCAGCAGAGAATCAGTCTGCATGTCATAGCAGAGAATGAGGCTTCACGTCAGCCACCACTGCAACAGTCCATTGGCATATATTTAGGCCCAGCACACACACAGGCAGAGGAGAGAGGTCCCGTAACAGAGGATCTGGCTTCATGTCAGCAGAGAATCAGTCTGCATGTCATAGCAGAGAATCAGGCTTCACGTCAGCCACCACTGCAACAGTCCATTGTCATAAATTTAGGCCCAGCACCCAGGCAGAGGAGAGAGGTCCCGTAACAGAGAATCTGTCTTCATGTCAGCAGAGAATTAGTCTGCATGTCATAGCAGAGAATGAGGCTTCACGTCAGCCACCACTGCAACAGTCCATTGGCATATATTTAGGCCCAGCACACACACAGGCAGAGGAGAGAGGTCCCGTAACAGAGAATCTGGCTTCATGTCAGCAGAGAATCAGTCTGCATGTCATAGCAGAGAATGAGGCTTCACGTCAGCCACCACTGCAACAGTCCATTGGCATATATTTAGGCCCAGCACACACACAGGCAGAGGAGAGAGGTCCCGTAACAGAGGATCTGGCTTCATGTCAGCAGAGAATCAGTCTGCATGTCATAGCAGAGAATCAGGCTTCACGTCAGCCACCACTGCAACAGTCCATTGTCATAAATTTAGGCCCAGCACCCAGGCAGAGGAGAGAGGTCCCGTAACAGAGAATCTGGCTTCATGTCAGCAGAGAATCAGTCTTCATATCATAGCAGAGAATCAGGCTTCACGTCACCCACCACTGTAAGAGTCAATTTTCATAAATTTAGGCCCAGAACCCAGGCAGAGGAGAAAGGTCCCGTAACAGACAATCTGGCTTCATGTCAGCAGAGAATCAGTCTTCATATCATAGCAGAGAATCAGGCTTCACGTCACCCACCACTGTAAGAGTCAATTTTCATAAATTTAGGCCCAGAACCCAGGCAGAGGAGAAAGGTCCCGTAACAGACAATCTGGCTTCATGTCAGCAGAGAATCAGTCTTCATATCATAGCAGAGAATCAGGCTTCACGTCACCCACCACTGTAAGAGTCAATTTTCATAAATTTAGGCCCAGAACCCAGGCAGAGGAGAAAGGTCCCGTAACAGACAATCTGGCTTCATGTCAGCAGAGAATCAGTCTTCATATCATAGCAGAGAATCAGGCTTCACGTCACCCACCACTGTAAGAGTCAATTTTCATAAATTTAGGCCCAGAACCCAGGCAGAGGAGAAAGGTCCCGTAACAGACAATCTGGCTTCATGTCAGCAGAGAATCAGTCTTCATATCATAGCAGAGAATCAGGCTTCACGTCACCCACCACTGCAACAGTCCATTGGCATATATTTAGGCCTAGCACACAGGCAGAGCAGAGAGGTCCCGTAACAGACAATCTGGCTTCATGACAGCAGAGAATCAGTCTGCATGTCATAGCAGAGAATCAGGCTTCACGTCAGCCACCACTGCAACAGTCCATTGGCATATATTTAGGCCCAGCACACACACAGGCAGAGGAGAGAGGTCCCGTAACAGAGAATCTGGCTTCATGTCAGCAGAGAATCAGTCTGCATGTCATAGCAGAGAATGAGGCTTCACGTCAGCCACCACTGCAACAGTCCATTGGCATATATTTAGGCCCAGCACCCAGGCAGAGGAGGGAGGTCCCGTAACAGAGAATCTGTCTTCATGTCAGCAGAGAATTAGTCTGCATGTCATAGCAGAGAATGAGGCTTCACGTCAGCCACCACTGCAACAGTCCATTGGCATATATTTAGGCCTAGCACACAGGCAGAGGAGAGGTTCATTCAACTTTGGGTAGCATCGCAATATAATGGTAAAATGAAAATAAAAATAGGATTGAATGAGGAAGTGCCCTGGAGTCCAATAATATATGGTTATGGGGAGGTAGTTAATGTCTAATCTGGACAAGGGACGGACAGGTCCTGTGGGATCCATGCCTGGTTCATTTTTATGAACGTCAGCTTGTCCACATTGGCTGTAGACAGGCGGCTGCGTTTGTCTGTAATGACGCCCCCTGCCGTGCTGAATACACGTTCAGACAAAACGCTGGCTGCCGGGCAGGCCAGCACCTCCAAGGCATAAAAGGCTAGCTCTGGCCACGTGGACAATTTAGAGACCCAGAAGTTGAATGGGGCCGAACCATCAGTCAGTACGTGGAGGGGTGTGCACACGTACTGTTCCACCATGTTAGTGAAATGTTGCCTCCTGCTAACACGTTGCGTATCAGGTGGTGGTGCAGTTAGCTGTGGCGTGTTGACAAAAGTTTTCCACATCTCTGCCATGCTAACCCTGCCCTCAGAGGAGCTGGCCGTGACACAGCTGCCTTGGCGACCTCTTGCTCCTCCTCTGCCTTGGCCTTGGGCTTCCACTTGTTCCCCTGTGACATTTGGGAATGCTCTCAGTAGCGCGTCTACCAACGTGCGCTTGTACTCGCGCATCTTCCTATCACGCTCCAGTGCAGGAAGTAAGGTGGGCACATTGTCTTTGTAGCGTGGATCCAGCAGGGTGGCAACCCAGTAGTCCGCACAGGTTAAAATGTGGGCAACTCTGCTGTCGTTGCGCAGGCACTGCAGCATGTAGTCGCTCATGTGTGCCAGGCTGCCCAGGGATAAGGACAAGCTGTCCTCTGTGGGAGGCGTATCGTCATCGTCCTGCCTTTCCCCCCAGCCACGCACCAGTGATGGACCCGAGCTGCGTTGGGTGCCACCCCGCTGTGACCATGCTTCATCCTCATCCTCCTCCACCTCCTCCTCATCCTCGTCCTCCTCGTCCTCCAGTAGTGGGCCCTGGCTGGCCACATTTGTACCTGGCCTCTGCTGTTGCCAAAAACCTCCCTCTGAGTCACTTCGAAGAGACTGGCCTGAAAGTGCTAAAAATGACCCCTCTTCCTCCTCCTCCTCCTCCTCCTCCTCCTCCTGGGCCACCTCCTCTTCCATCATCGCCCTAAGTGTTTTCTCAAGGAGACATAGAAGTGGTATTGTAACGCTGATAACGGTGTCATCGCCACTGGCCATGTTGGTGGAGTACTCGAAACAGCGCAACAGGGCACACAGGTCTCGCATGGAGGCCCAGTCATTGGTGGTGAAGTGGTGCTGTTCTGTAGTGCGACTGACCCGTGCGTGCTGCAGCTGAAACTCCACTATGGCCTGCTGCTGCTCGCACAGTCTGTCCAGCATGTGCAAGGTGGAGTTCCACCTGGTGGGCACGTCGCATATGAGGCGGTGAGCGGGAAGGCCGAAGTTACGCTGTAGCGCAGACAGGCGAGCAGCAGCAGGATGTGAACGCCGGAAGCGCGAACAGACGGCCCGCACTTTATGCAGCAGCTCTGACATGTCGGGGTAGTTGTGAATGAACTTCTGCACCACCAAATTCAGCACATGCGCCAAGCAAGGGATGTGCGTCAAATTGGCTAGTCCCAGAGCTGCAACGAGATTTCGCCCATTATCACACACCACCAGGCCGGGCTTGAGGCTCACCGGCAGCAACCACTCGTCGGTCTGTTGTTCTATACCCCGCCACAACTCCTGTGCGGTGTGGGGCCTGTCCCCCAAACATATGAGTTTCAGAATGGCCTGCTGACGTTTACCCCGGGCTGTGCTGAAGTTGGTGGTGAAGGTGTGTGGCTGACTGGATGAGCAGGTGGAAGAAGAGGAGGAGGAAGCCGAGAAGGAGGAGGTGGCAACAGGAGGCAAAGAATGTTGCCCTGCGATCCTTGGCGGCGGAAGGACGTGCGCCAAACAGCTCTCCGCCTGGGGCCCAGCTGCCACTACATTTACCCAGTGTGCAGTTAGGGAGATATAGCGTCCCTGGCCGTGCTTACTGGTCCACGTATCTGTGGTTAGGTGGACCTTGCCACAGATGGCGTTGCGCAGTGCACACTTGATTTTATGGGATACTTGGTTGTGCAGGGAAGGCACGGCTCTCTTGGAGAAGTAGTGCCGGCTGGGAACAACATACTGTGGGACAGCAAGCGACATGAGCTGTTTGAAGCTGTCTGTGTCCACCAGCCTAAATGACAGCATTTCATAGGCCAGTAGTTTAGAAATGCTGGCATTCAGGGCCAGGGATCGAGGGTGGCTAGGTGGGAATTTACGCTTTCTATCAAATGTTTGTGAGATGGAGAGCTGAACGCTGGCGTGTGACATGGTTGAGACGCTTGGTGACGGAGGTGGTGGTGGTGGTGTTGGTGGTACATCCCCTGTTTGCTGGGCGGCAGGTGCCAACGTTCCTCCAGAGGCGGAGGAAGAGGCCGAGGCGGCAGCAGCAGAATAGGCCGAGGCGGCAGCAGCAGAAGAGGTAGCAGGGGGAGCCTGAGTGACTTCCTTGGTTTTAAGGTGTTTACTCCACTGCAGTTCATGCTTTGCATGCAGGTGCCTGGTCATGCAGGTTGTGCTCAGGTTCAGAACGTTAATGCCTCGCTTCAGGCTCTGATGGCACAGCGTGCAAACCACTCGGGTCTTGTCGTCAGCACATTGTTTGAAGAAGTGCCATGCCAGGGAACTCCTTGAAGCTGCCTTTGGGGTGCTCGGTCCCAGATGGCGGCGGTCAGTAGCAGGCGGAGTCTCTTGGCGGCGGGTGTTCTGCTTTTGCCCACTGCTCCCTCTTTTGCTACGCTGTTGGCTCGGTCTCACCACTGCCTCTTCCTCCGAACTGTGAAAGTCAGTGGCACGACCTTCATTCCATGTGGGGTCTAGGACCTCATCGTCCCCTGCATCGTCTTCCACCCAGTCTTGATCCCTGACCTCCTGTTCAGTCTGCACACTGCAGAAAGACGCAGCAGTTGGCACCTGTGTTTCGTCATCATCAGAGACATGCTGAGGTGGTATTCCCATGTCCTCATCATCAGGAAACATAAGTGGTTGTGCGTCAGTGCATTCTATGTCTTTCACCGCTGGGGAAGGGCTAGGTGGATGCCCTTGGGAAACCCTGCCAGCGGAGTCTTCAAACAGCATAAGAGACTGCTGCATAACTTGAGGCTGAGACAGTTTCCCTGGTATGCATGGGGGTGATGTGACAGACTGATGGGGTTGGTTTTCAGGCGCCATCTGTGCGCTTTCTGCAGAAGACTGGGTGGGAGATAATGTGAACGTGCTGGATCCACTGTCGGCCACCCAATTGACTAATGCCTGTACCTGCTCAGGCCTTACCATCCTTAGAACGGCATTGGGCCCCACCATATATCGCTGTAAATTCTGGCGGCTACTGGGACCTGAGGTAGTTGGTACACTAGGACGTGTGGATGTGGCAGAACGGCCACGTCCTCTCCCAGCACCAGAGGGTCCACTAACACCACCACGACCATGTCCACGTCCGCGTCCCTTACTAGATGTTTTTCTCATTGTTATGGTTCACCACAACAACAAATATATTATTTGGCCCAATGTATTGTATTCAAATTCAGCGGGATATAAATTTGAGGCCTAGTATTTAGGCGCTGGGTGACCGGTATGGATTTAGTGACAGAATTAGACTTGGAAATGCACAGAAGCGTGTGTGTGAAGTTATTCTGAATGACCCTATGTGCACCTTCAATATGATCTACCCTTTTAGGGATAGATTTCAAATAGCTCTGATATAGCAGAAACGACTA
This sequence comes from Bufo gargarizans, assembly GCF_014858855.1. Lineage (NCBI taxonomy): Eukaryota > Metazoa > Chordata > Amphibia > Anura > Bufonidae > Bufo > Bufo gargarizans. The sequence continues at coordinate 348,564,354 of NC_058085.1, read as the reverse complement.
AATTATGAAATTGCTAAATTGGGAATTGTATTTCAACCCAGAACAAAAAATGTGCTTTGACGGACACTAAATAACTTTCCCAGCCACAACAGGACAGCGGTAACGAGAGATTTAGCGGGATATAAATTTGAGGCCTAGTATTTAGGCGCTGGGTGACAGGTATGGGTTTAGTGCCAGAATTAGACTTGGAAATACACAGTAGCGGGTGTGTGTGAAGTTATTCTGAATGACCCAATGTGCACCTTGAATATTATATACCCTTTTAGGGATAGATTTCAAATAGCTCTGATATAGCAGAAACCACTAAATTATGAAATTGCTAAATTGGGAATTGTATTTCAACCCAGAACAAGAAATGTGCTTGAACGGACACTAAATAACTCGCCCAGCTACAGCACTAAGGACAGATTTAGCGGGATATAAATTTGAGACCTAGTATTTAGGCGCTGGGTGACAGGTATGGGTTTAGTGCCAGAATTAGACTTGGAAATACACAGTAGCGGGTGTGTGTGAAGTTATTCTGAATGACCCAATGTGCACCTTGAATATTATATACCCTTTTAGGGATAGATTTCAAATAGCTCTGATATAGCAGAAACCACTAAATTATGAAATTGCTAAATTGGGAATTGTATTTCAACCCAGAACAAGAAATGTGCTTGAACGGACACTAAATAACTCGCCCAGCTACAGCACTAGGGACAGATTTAGCTGGATATAAATTTGAGGCCTAGTATTTAGGCGCTGGGTGACCGGTATGGATTTAGTGACAGAATTAGACTTGGAAATGCACAGAAGCGTGTGTGTGAAGTTATTCTGAATGACCCTATGTGCACCTTGAATATTATATACCCTTTTAGGGATAGATTTCAAATAGCTCTGATATAGCAGAAACCACTAAATTATGAAATTGCTAAATTGGGAATTGTATTTCAACCCAGAACAAGAAATGTGCTTGAACGGACACTAAATAACTCGCCCAGCTACAGCACTAGGGACAGATTTAGCTGGATATAAATTTGAGGCCTAGTATTTAGGCGCTGGGTGACCGGTATGGATTTAGTGACAGAATTAGACTTGGAAATGCACAGAAGCGTGTGTGTGAAGTTATTCTGAATGACCCAATGTGCACCTTGAATATTATATACCCTTTTAGGGATAGATTTCAAATAGCTCTGATATAGCAGAAACCACTAAATTATGAAATTGCTAAATTGGGAATTGTACTTCAACCCAGAACAAAAAATGTGCTTTGACGGACACTAAATATCTTTCCAAGCAACAACAGTACAGCGGTAACGAGAGATTTAGCAGGATATAAATTTGAGGCCTAGTATTTAGGCGCTGGGTGACAGGTATGGGTTTAGTGACAGAATTAGACTTGGAAATACACAGTAGCGGGTGTGTGTGAAGTTATTCTGAATGACCCAATGTGCACCTTGAATATTATATACCCTTTTAGGGATAGATTTCAAATAGCTCTGATATAGCAGAAACCACTAAATTATGAAATTGCTAAATTGGGAATTGTATTTCAACCCAGAACAAAAAATGTGCTTTGACGGACACTAAATAACTTTCCCAGCTACAACAGGACAGCGGTAACGAGAGATTTAGCAGGATATAAATTTGAGGCCTAGTATTTAGGCGCTGGGTGACAGGTATGGGTTTAGTGACAGAATTAGACTTGAAAATACACAGTAGCGGGTGTGTGTGAAGTTATTCTGAATGACCCAATGTGCACCTTGAATATTATATACCCTTTTAGGGATAGATTTCAAATAGCTCTGATATAGCAGAAACCACTAAATTATGAAATTGCTAAATTGGGAATTGTACTTCAACCCAGAACAAAAAATGTGCTTTGACGGACACTAAATAACTTTCCCAGCTACAACAGGACAGCGGTAACGAGAGATTTAGCAGGATATAAATTTGAGGCCTAGTATTTAGGCGCTGGGTGACAGGTATGGGTTTAGTGACAGAATTAGACTTGAAAATACACAGTAGCGGGTGTGTGTGAAGTTATTCTGAATGACCCAATGTGCACCTTGAATATTATATACCCTTTTAGGGATAGATTTCAAATAGCTCTGATATAGCAGAAACCACTAAATTATGAAATTGCTAAATTGGGAATTGTACTTCAACCCAGAACAAAAAATGTGCTTTGACGGACACTAAATAACTTTCCCAGCTACAACAGGACAGCGGTAACGAGAGATTTAGCGGGATATAAATTTGAGGCCTAGTATTTAGACGCTGGGTGACCGGTATGGATTTAGTGACAGAATTAGACTGGGATATGGCCAAAAAATAACCACACTATTGCTGGTTAAATGCACTTGGTGACGGGCGCAGCTTGCCCCTGATGTAGTATATGGCCAAAAAATGAACAGACTATTGCTGGTTAAATGCACTTGGTGTCACAGCTTGACCAACCACACTACTGAGGGTTAAATGCACTTGGTGACGGGCGCAGCTTGCCCCTGATGTAGTATATGGCCAAAAAATAAACAGACTATTGCTGGTTAAATGCACTTGGTGTGACAGCTTCACCCTGATGTAGGCTTTAGCCAGAAAACAACCACACCATTGAGGGTTAAATGCACTTGGTGACAGGCGCAGCTTGCCCCTGATTTTGTATATGGCCAAAAAATGAACAGACTATTGCTGGTTAAATGCACTTGGTGTGACAGCTTCACCCTGATGTAGGCTTTAGCCAAAAAACAACCACACCATTGAGGGTTAAATGCACTTGGTGACAGGCGCAGCTTGCCCCTGATTTTGTATATGGCCAAAAAATGAACAGACTATTGCTGGTTAAATGCACTTGGTGTGACAGCTTCACCCTGATGTAGGCTTTAGCCAAAAAACAACCACACCATTGAGGGTTAAATGCACTTGGTGACAGGCGCAGCTTGCCCCTGATTTTGTATATGGCCAAAAAATGAACAGACTATTGCTGGTTAAATGCACTTGGTGTGACAGCTTCACCCTGATGTAGGCTTTAGCCAAAAAACAACCACACCATTGAGGGTTAAATGCACTTGGTGACAGGCGCAGCTTGCCCCTGATTTTGTATATGGCCAAAAAATGAACAGACTATTGCTGGTTAAATGCACTTGGTGTGACAGCTTCACCCTGATGTAGGCTTTAGCCAAAAAACAACCACACCATTGAGGGTTAAATGCACTTGGTCGCAGCTTGTGCTGGCGCACCACAAGACACAAAATGGCCGCCGATCACCCCAGAAAAATGTGACTGACAAACGGTCTGGGCAGCCTAAAAACAGTGAGCAATTGAGGATCAGCAGCTCAATGATCCACAGCTGCAGATCGATCAGTTAATCAAGTCCTTTGGAGGAGTTAATCTGCCTAATCTCGCCCTACTGTCGCAGCCGCAACCTCTCCCTACGCTAATCAGAGCAGAGTGACGGGCGGCGCTATGTGACTCCAGCTTAAATAGAGGCTGGGTCACATGGTGCTCTGGCCAATCACAGCCATGCCAATAGTAGGCATGGCTGTGATGGCCTCTTGGGGCAAGTAGTATGACGCTTGTTGATTGGCTGCTTTGCAGCCTTTCAAAAAGCGCCAAGAAAGCGTCACAAAAGCGCGAAGAAAGCGACGAACACCGAACCCGAACCCGGACTTTTACGAAAATGTCCGGGTTCGGGTCCGTGTCACGGACACCCCAAAATTCGGTACGAACCCGAACTATACAGTTCGAGTTCGCTCATCCCTAATCCTGATGCATCCTGAACGGATTACTCTCCTTTCAGAATGCATGGGGATAAAACTGATCAGTTCTTTTCCGGCATTAAGGGCTCTTTCACACCTGCGTTATTGTCTTCCGGCATAGAGTTCCGTCGTCGGGGCTCTATGCCGGAAGAATCCTGATCAGTTTTATCCTAATGCATTCTGAATGGAGAGAAATCCGTTCAGGATGCATCAGGAAGTCTTCAGTTCAGGACCGGAACGTTTTTTGGCCGGAGAAAATACCGCAGCATGCTGCACTTTTTGCTCCGGCCAAAAATCCTGAAGACTTGCCGCAAGGCCGGATTCGGAATTAATGCCCATTGAAAGGCATTAATCCGGATCCGGCCTTAAGCTAAACGTCGTTTCGGCGCATTGCCGGATCCGACGTTTAGCTTTTTCTGAATGGTTACCATGGCTGCCGGGACGCTAAAGTCCTGGCAGCCATGGTAAAGTGTAGTGGGGAGCGGGGGAGCAGTATACTTACCGTCCGTGCGGCTCCCGGGGCGCTTCAGAGTGACGTCAGGGCGCACTACGCGCATGGATGACGTGATCGCTCTGACGTCATTCTGGAGCGCCCCGGGAGCCGCATGGACGGTAAGTATACTGCTCCCCCGCTCCCCACTACTACTATGGCAACCAGGACTTTAATAGCGTCCTGGCTGCCATAGTAACACTGAACGCATTTTGAAGACGGATCCGTCTTCAAATGCTTTCAGTTCACTTGCGTTTTTCCGGATCCGGCGTGTAATTCCGGCAAATGGAGTACACGACGGATCCGGACAACGCAAGTGTAAAAGAGCCCTAAGCCCTTTTGACGGAACTCAGTGCCAGAAAAGAAAAACGCAAGTGTGAAAGTACCCTAAAGTGGTCTTTCTGAAGTGGAGATGATCCTGAAGTGGAGATATGTTCATCTTCCTCTTTTTCTTTTGGTCAAATGAAGACCTCAAAGCAGAGGAACTTGTGATGTTTAGTGCTTAGACTTGCCAGACACAGTATACTTGTTGGATGAATGTTCATCTGGGTTACAGCTGTTTCTAATGACTCCTCATAAACACGTGTACTGGACACTTTTGTCGGCATGTGTTTCCCAGGAGAACATGAAGAACTCCAAGATACCCAATGCTTCTTTCCAACCACTGGCAAATGACGTGCGAATGTCAAGGTGCCCAGACCCATTAGAGCACGGGTGTCAAACACAAGGCCCGCGGGCCGAATCCGGCCCGCCAGACCTCGTCATGTGGCCCGCGTAGCCGCCGCCGGCCGCCAGCCTTCACCTTTTATTCTCAAGGGTTTGATTTGGTTGAGTACGTTGCGGACATTGCTCTGTATTTCCCTATATTTATTGCCTGGTCCATTATGAAGCTGTGATGGTCCACTGCATGTGTCTGCTTGATCACATCTGTGAAATTACATTGTGAATTATAGATATAATAGGCTACTTAGGGCTAATACACTCCTACACTGCCAATCCCATCCCCCCACCACCACCATCTTCACATCTTTTGCTACAAAAATAGTGAACATCATCACTCCGATATAAAGCCATATAAACAATGTGATGTCAGCTAATAAAGGATCAGCCCACTTTTAGCACATACCAGAGCACTCCCTATTTCTATTTCCTTGAATTGCTTTGTGGGGCTTGATTTGTAGTTACTTGTTGGCTTGCACCCTTTTCTACAGGTACAGTTGCAATAAAAAGTATGTGAACCCTTTGGAATGATATGGATTTCTGCACAAATTGGTCATAAAATGTGATCTGATCAGACACTGCTTAAACTAATAACACACAAAGAATTACATGTTACCATGTTTTTATTGAACACACCATGTATACATTCACAGTGCAGGTGGGAAAAGTATGTGAACCCCTAGACTAATGAGATCTCCAAGAGCTAATTGGAGTAAGGTGTCAGCCAAGTGTTGGTTACAGCTGCCCTGCCCAATAAAAAAAAACACACACCAGTTCTGGGTTTGCTTTTCACAAGAAGCATTGCCTGATGTGAATGATGCCTCGTACAAAAGAGCTCTCAGAAAACCTACGATTAAGAATTGTTGACTTGCATAAAGCTGAAAAAGGGTTATAAAAGTATCTCCAAAAGCCATGCTGTTCATCAGTCCACAGTAAGACAAATTGTCTATAAATGGAGAAAGTCCAGCACTGCTGCTACTCTCCCTAGGAGTGACCGTCCTGTAAAGATGACTGCAAGAGCACAGCGCAGACTGCTCAATGAGGTGAAGAAGAATCCTAGAGTGTCAGCTAAAGACTTACAAAAGTCTCTGCCATATGCTAACATCCCTGTTAGCCAATCTACGATACGTAAAACACTAAACAAGAATGGATTTCATGGGAGGATACCACAGAGGAAGCCACTGCTGTCCAAAAAAAACATTGCTGCACGTTTCCAGTTTGCACAAGAGCACCTGGATGTTCCACAGCAGTACTGGCAAAATATTCTGTGGACAGATGAAACCAAAGTTGAGTTGTTTGGAAGAAACACACAACACTATGTGTGGAGAAAGAGAGGTACAGCACACCAGCATCAAAACCTCATCCCAACTGTGAAGTATGGTGGTGGGGGCATCATGGTTTGGGGCTGCTTTGCTGCGTCAGGGCCTGGACAGATTGCTATCATCGAAGGAAAAATTGATTCCCAAGTTTATCAAGACATTTTGCAGGAGAACTTAAGGCCATCTGTCCACCAGCTGAAGCTCAACAGAAGATGGGTGTTGCAACAGGACAACGACCCAAAGCATAGAAGTAAATCAACAACAGAATGGCTTAAACAGAAGAAAATACACCTTCTGGAGTGGCCCAGTCAGAGTCCTGACCTCAACCCGATTGAGATGCTGTGGCATGACCTCAAGAAAGCGATTCACACCAGACATCCCAAGAATATTGCTGAACTGAAATAGTTCTGTAAAGAGGAATGGTCAAGAATTACTCCTGACCGTTGTGCACATCTGATCTGCAACTACAGGAAACGTTTGGTTAAAGTTATTGCTGCCAAAGGAGGTTCAACCAGTTATTAAATCCAAGGGTTCACATACTTTTTCCACCTACACTGTGAATGTTTACATGGTGTGTTCAATAAAAACATGGTAACATGTAATTCTTTGTGTGTTATTAGTTTAAGCAGACTGTGATTGTCTATTGTTGTGACTTAGAAGAAGATCAGATCACATTTTATGACCAATTTGTGCAGAAATCCATATCATTCCAAAGGGTTCACATACTTTTTCTTGCAACTGTAGCTGCCATTTTCTTTTTGCTCAACAGATTGTGCTACAAAATGTCAGGGATAAATTATGGCATTCTCGAATTAGCTCATTGTTTTCAATGAGTAAACAGGTGCAAGAAGTAGCCATGGGGCTCCATATCAAATGTGGCCCCACTCTACGATGAAAATATTCTGAAATAATAAACACAGTGGTGTCACATTGCAGGGATAATAAACACAGTGATGTCACCGTACAGAGATAATAAACACAGTGATGTCACAGTACAAAGATAATAAACACAGTGATGTCACAGTACATGAATAATAAACACAGTGATGTCACAGTAAAGAGATAATAAACACAGTGATGTCACAGTACAGGGATAATAAACACAGTGATGTCACAGTACAGGGATAATAAACACAGTGATGTCACATTGCAGGGATAATAAACACAGTGATGTCACCGTACAGAGATAATAAACACAGTGATGTCACAGTACAAAGATAATAAACACAGTGATGTCACAGTACATGAATAATAAACACAGTGATGTCACAGTAAAGAGATAATAAACACAGTGATGTCACAGTACAAGGATAATAAACACAGTGATGTCACAGTACAGAGATAATAAACATAGTGATGTCACAGTAGAGGGATAATATACACAGTGATGTCACAGTACAGGGATAATAAACACAGTGATGTCACAGTACAAGGATAATAAACACAGTGATGTCACAGTACATGAATAATAAACACAGTGATGTCACAGTAAAGAGATAATAAACACAGTGATGTCACAGTACAGGGATAATAAACACAGTGATGTCACCGTACAGAGATAATAAACACAGTGATGTCACAGTACAAAGATAATAAACACAGTGATGTCACAGTACATGAATAATAAACACAGTGATGTTACAGTAAAGAGATAATAAACACAGTGATGTCACAGTACAGGGATAATAAACACAGTGATGTCACAGTACAGGGATAATAAACACAGTGATGTCACATTGCAGGGATAATAAACACAGTGATGTCACCGTACAGAGATAATAAACACAGTGATGTCACAGTACAAAGATAATAAACACAGTGATGTCACAGTACATGAATAATAAACACAGTGATGTCACAGTACAGGGATAATAAACACAGTGATGTCACAGTACAAGGATAATAAACACAGTGATGTCACAGTACAGAGATAATAAACATAGTGATGTCACAGTAGAGGGATAATATACACAGTGATGTCACAGTACAGGGATAATAAACACAGTGATGTCACAGTACAAGGATAATAAACACAGTGATGTCACAGTACAGGGATAATAAACACAGTGATGTCACAGTACAGAGAAAATAAACACAGTGATGTCACAGTACGGGGATAATAAACACAGTGATGTCACAGTACAGGGATAATAAACACAGTGATGTCACAGTACAATAATAATAAACACAGTGATGTCACAGTACAGAGATAATAAACACAGTGATGTCACAGTACAGGCATAATAAAAGGAAAAAGTCGGGCACTCCAATGTGAAGGACCTTAGGGGCCAGCTGTCCTGTTCCGCAAAATACGGAATGCGCACGGAAGTACTTTTTTATGATCCATTTTTTGGTGGACCGCAAAATAAATACGGTCGTGTGAATGAGCCCTTACCCAGTGTGTATTGGGACTAGCGCTCAGTGTACTTCCTTACAGCAATACTAGAGTTAATCCTTCCCTGTTGCTCCCTGTCCAGCTGCTGACCAAGGTGCTGATCAGCCTCCCTGTTTAGCTGTGCTGCGGTTCCACCTCCTCCTCTGAGCTTTGAAATTTCTGGTGTCTAGTAACCAGCAAAAGTGATCTCTTGTCTGACAACCCATGTACCGTATAGAGCCTGACCACTGATTCTGCTCCTTGCCGCCTATCTCATCTTAGGAATTGCTATTTGAATTACGCATGTACTCGACCTACCCCAGCCTTGGAATTTCTATCTGGTCAACACATGTACTTAGTCTGCCCTGACTTTGGACTATATTCAGACTATGCTTGTTGCCTTATTATTTGGTGCTTCACACTATTGTTGAGCGAATTGGGTTCAGATACAGCAGTCCAAACCGATTTGTTAAAAACTAGTGTTGAGCCGAACTTGGGTTTGTGCGGGATTTTCAAACAGTAATGTATACACAGAACTGAACTGTAACATCACAGGCATTAGACTGAGCAAGTTACTTGTGACTAGAAGAAGGTCTATGGTACGGGGCGCATATTATAAACAAAGTTTTGAAACAAATCAGATTCAGATAGAGCAGTCCGAACCAGATTCGCTCAACAGTACTTCACACCAATTTCTCTGACCCCCGTGGATCAGAAGCCAACTTCACCAGGACTACTCCAGGAGGTAGCAGCCTAGTTGGTTCCCTGCAGTGAAGTTCAGATCCCTATTCAGTGGTTAAAAGGTGAATGCCAGGGAACCACCAAGAAAACGCCCCTAGGTTTAGCCCATCGTCAGACTACAAAGATAAGGCACATAGTGATGTCACAATTCAATGGATAAGGCACATAGTGATGTCCCAGTACAGGGACGATACACTGTAATATTAAGGCACAGGAATAACACAAGTACAATGTGTACATAGGAAAGAAAACATACAGTTGCAAGAAAAAGTATGTGAACCCTTTGGAATGATATGGATTTCTGCACAAATTGGTCATAAAATGTGATCTGATCTTCATCTAAGTCACAACAATAGACAATCACAGTCTGCTTAAACTAATAACACACAAAGAATTACATGTTACCATGTTTTTATTGAGCACACCATGTAAACATTCACAGTGCAGGTGGAAAAAGTATGTGAACCCTTGAATTTAATAACTGGTTGAACTGATTTTCTTCTGTTTAAGCCATTCTGTTGTTGATTTACTTCTATGCTTTGGGTCGTTGTCCTGTTGCAACACCCATCTTCTGTTGAGCTTCAGCTGGTGGACAGATGGCCTTAAGTTCTCCTGCAAAATGTCTTGATAAACTTGGGAATTCATTTTCTCTTCGATGATAGCAATCCATCCAGGCCCTGACGCAGCAAAGCAGCCCCAAACCATGATGCCCCCATCACCATACTTCACAGTTGGGATGAGGTTTTGATGTTGGTGTGCTGTGCCTTTTTTTCTCCACACATAGTGTTGTGTGTTTCTTCCAAACAACTCAACTTTGGTTTCATCGGTCCACAGAATATTTTGCCAGTACTGCTGAGAAACACCCAGGTGCTCTTGTGCAAACTGCAAACGTGCAGCAATGGTTTTTGTGGACAGCAGTGGCTTCCTCTGTGGTATCCTCCCATGAAATCCATTCTTGTTTAGTGTTTTACGTATCGTAGATTCGCTAACAGGGATGTTAGCATATGCCAGAGACTTTTGTAAGTCTTTAGCTGACACTCTAGGATTCTTCTTCACCTCATTGAGCAGTCTGCACTGTGCTCTTGCAGTCATCTTTACAGGACGGCCACTCCTAGGGAGAGTAGCAGCAGTGCTGAACTTTCTCCATTTATAGACAATTTGTCTTACTGTGTACTGATGAACAGCAAGGCTTTTGGAGATACTTTTATAACCCTTTTTCAGCTTTATGCAAGTCAACAATTCTTAATCGTAGGTTTTCTGAGAGCTCTTTTGTGCGAGGCATCATTCACATCAGGCAATGCTTCTTGTGAAAAGCAGAACTAGTGTGTGTATTTTATAGGGCAGGGCAGCTGTAACCAACACCTCCAATCTCATCTCATTGATTGGACTCCAGTTGGCTGACACCTCACTCCAATTAGCTCTTGGAGATCTCATTAGTCTAGGGGTTCACATACTTTTTCCACCTGCTCTGTGAATGTTTACATGGTGTGTTCAATAAAAACATGGTAACGTTTAATTCTTTGTGTGTTATTAGTTTAAGCAGACTGTGATTGTCTATTGTTGTGACTTAGATGAAGATCAGATCACATTTTATGACCAATTTGTGCAGAAATCTATATCATTCCAAAGGGTTCACATACTTTTTATTGCAACTGTATAATAATATCATATAAAAGTTTAATAACTGCATGATGTCACAGCAATAATAATATTGCAAAACGTAATGCTGCAGAGAAGGAACAATGCTCACAGTCGGTATAGCCTTGGAGCCTCATAGTAAAAAGTGTTACGTCACCCATAGTCATCACTGACGGTAGAGATGTGCCCCATTTGTCGGATCCCATAGCAGCTGCTGTCTGCTACCCTGGTATTTATGCCCATAAGTGGGTATGATTTTGAAACAAATCAGATAAAAAATGTCCATTTTATAATGAATGTCATTTTTGTCCAAGACCACTTTCGATACGGTGCATAGAAACGCAATTACGGTGTAATTACCCTCTTTTAGGCAGGATGAAGTGCCTTTACAGTTAGAATCTATTGATATGGAGGATTCAGCATGACCATGTTTTACATGGTTGCCCATTTGAAAGAATCTATACCTGATGTCTCCCAGTGACCTTGGGTACAAGGACTATAACCAATGGCGATCAGCTGGAGGACCATATGTCATACCAGACATTTGTTGAATTCCACATTTGTGGAAAGAGTTGCCCTGTTCTTAGGGGCCCTTTTTTTTAAGCTCTTCCCACCCGTATCAGTCTTGTTTTGTTTCAGGCTGAAGGCTATAAAAGTTCTATATATGAACAAATGGATTAAAAACTAAAGTGCTGTGGATGTTTCTGTTCAGCTGAAGATCGGCTTCCCTGGTGCGCTTTGTTCTTAGTTTTATGCTTCCATAATGATTTAAAAGGTACCCGGAAGACTCTTGATTTGATTCTTTTAATTCTGCTGCCTTCTCTCATATACGTTACATGTTCATTATATCACTTTGATTTATAGTTCTCCTGTTTTTTTTTGCTGCCGGGTTGTTGACAGGTTGGATTTGATTTCCAAATTAGCTAAAGTAAACTTTAAGTGTTTCCTATAGACGAAAGTGCATTTTCTTATATTTTATTTCTTACCCTACGAAAGACCGGAATGGCTTGTAACCAAGCAATTTGCATCCTTATTGTTTTTAAATTGTCTAAATGTGTTCCTCTCAATATGCTGATGCGGAGGGTGCTGAAGATCACATCTCAGTGTTGTCATAATTACCGATACTTTACAAGGACCACATTGATGTTATGGTTATAAGATCAGGCAGCAAATAATACAGTGCATGGGGTAGGAAAAGTCAAAGTGGAGCCCCAAGAGGAAAAAATCAGCGGGGCCACCCTACAGCTCTATAGAATTGGTGACTATCCATGATAAATAGAGATTAATTCAGTTTTGAACAATTCATTTGGGCAACTTCGCCAAAGTTCGTGAAGAAATTAGATTAGTTTGTAACAAATTAATTTGTCACAAATCGTTAAAAATCAGGTATGCACTGGCCGTTCTTCCTTAGGGTATGGCCTAACTGAGCGATCGTGCCACGATAAGGAACTGTGCGGCCGATTAGCCCACAGCTGTCTTTCGTATAATAATGAAGACCGCACTGTGTAGTAGGTATTCATTGTTAATGGCTGCGTTTGCTGGTATGAGGTTTGGCTGGTATGGAGTGGGGGTACAATATGCTGGCATACCCACTTCTCCAACCCCAGCGCTCTCCTGCCCTACAGGTGGGAGCTCTTCTTCTGCCATCTGCTTTTCTTCCTTTTCCACATCATCTAATATCAATGAGAATGTGTCATCAGGAACATCCAGCTGCTCCTCTCTTTGCATCTTGCTGACTTTTCTAGGACATAGAGATCAAGAAGGATGATTTGGAAGAAGTAAAGCCAGCAAAAGATGAGAATGGTGATCATTAAGACCTGTCCCCCTAAGGGGTGCAGACTGGAAGGTATTGGTTGGCGTGCTGGCAGTGGAATAATAAAGGCTTCCATCTTATTGGTATTGAATTCTTCTATTAATCATTTTAGCAACACTGTCCCTACCACATGAATACTTGCCACGTCTCTCCCTATGCTCAGCTCACAGGACACAGGACAATGGCGGAGACCGCGCCGGTTTAATAGGTCTGTGACATCACAGGGGAAGGCTACCAGCAGATTGGCTGGCTGTACAGCATTATGGGTGATCTTGCGTTCACGGGCTTGTCTCCTCTACACTTAGTTTTGCTTTGTAACATCTGCAGCCACCATTTTCGGAAAAAACTGATTCGTTATCACGAAGCCTGAGGAAAATCGGATTTGTTGCAAGTCAAAGTTTTCCTAAACTTAGGACCCAATTCCACTTTGATTGCTTTGCTCAATGCTTCACAAATACAGACTGTATAACTACTAAGGTTATTTGTAAATTAGCCAAATAAGTGAGAGCTACAGATGCTGGTAGAAAGATTCAGCAAAAGGCACAGGAGAGATTGCTGACTGCGCCTGCGCAGCAGCATTCATGTCACAAGCAATCTGCTTTATTCAAAAAAGGGATAGAGCTTAAAAGCAAGGTGGTCTGCTCCAAAGTCATCGACTGTTGGTTTATGTTCTACTGGGCTTTATGTGGTCAGTATAAGGGACAGGAAAAATGACTGAAATAATGTAGATGAGAAGATGTATCTGCTTTACAGGAGACTTCCTCAGCATGCTACACAGACTTGTTTTAGGTCGCTCTCACAACTTCATGTTACTGAGCAAAGACAAGACCGATTGTAGATTATATGATACCTGTATACCAAGAGGAAGATGTAGGGGGGAGGGGGGTAGCAAGCAAAAGTTTAAATAAGGATTGGGGTAAAAAATGATGACTCTGCATTTCTCAGCGTCATTTATCCTTTCCAGCTGGCTGTAGGTTCTAATCATTGGCAAATTAAATGCAGGAGACGGGGCAGATTAAAACAGAGATGGATGACGGCGATGGAAGAGCAGCGGTGTCAATTGAATATGGATAACTGTCTGCAGGTGGGGTCATGTCCTTACCTGCACTCATTAACCAGTCTCCGTGATTAGAATTAAAGATTGGGTCTTCCGTCTTTTTACGAAGTGTAACTGAAGGAGAAATCTTTCAAAAACGTATTTCTCATATGCACTTGAAGTTCTAAGCTCGGCGCCCGCAGCTTTCCTGCTCTTGTGTCCCTATGACAGTCTTTCCTGTTTTGTGCTTATCTGGTTTATCTGGGCAATGTATGCATCTAAATCACCACCCACATCTACATCCCTCATATACTTCATTTTATTTTTACCATTTATTTGTCTCTACGTTATTTGTGTACATTCCTAAAAACGGAATCTGAAGGCAGTAATTCTAGTAACAGTATGTCCTATGGTGCTTTACCCAGGCCTGGCCTTGCTAAACTGATGACATCTCTAGGTAGGGCCTGCTGAGGACAAACATACCTTTTTGTAGAGCTTTTATCATCAGGAGTAGTAAGAATTTTGTTCTGCCAAATTTTGCTCACTTCAATGCCCTGTGAAGTGAAAGCTGTAGCACCCAACCAGGAGACCACTACAGCTGTCACTCAAAGCATAGGGGAGGGCTGTGATGCAACTCACAGTGACCCTCCACCTCCTGGCCACTTGAGTGGGCAGATTTTGGCAGAATGAAACTACATATTCACACTACTTCTGATAATAAAAGCCCCATCAAAAGTATGTTTGTACTTTTCTCCCCAGCCCCAACCTAGTCTTGTTTAGTATGGTCAAAACTGCTAACATACTACCTTTAAAGGGTTGTTTATCTCCTGGGGGTCTTTTACAGAACCCCCCCTATGGCTGGACCTGCAGAGGGAAGCATACTTATCTTCTCCCCACAGCTGGGTCCCTGAGTCCCTCTCTCCCCCTTCACCGCTGCAGCGCTGGGGTCCTCCGCTATCAACATGCAGTTTGATGCCGCTGCAACAAATGAGTGGCCTCAGCAGTGACCTGCCCCCCCCCCTTGCATCATATAATGAATTGACATGATGCAAGGTGGGCAGGTCACTGCTGAGGCCAGCCATTGGCTACAGCGGAGTCAAACTGGATGTTGAAAGTGGGGGATTCCAGCACTGCAGCAGTGAAGAAAGAGCAAAGGAGCCAAGACCCAGTGACAGGGAGCAGGTAAGTATGCTTCCCTCCGCAGGTGTGGCCACGAGAGGAGGTCTGCTGAAAGACAACTAGAAAATGACAACCCCTTTAAGACTGGAAACACACAAAATGCTTTTGCTGCAGATTTTTTAACCACAGTCAAAAGCGGATCTAGCATCAAGGAAAAGTAAAAGCCATTCCTTTGTATTTCAAATTGCTTTTGAATCCACTCCTGGCTTTGGCTCAAAAAACTGCGACAAAAACTACCTGTATGATTCCAGCCTAATGTATATTGTGACACAGTGAGAGGTTTAGCCTGGGAAAACAGGTATTTTCCTCCCAGCATGTGCTGCTGGGCTGATTTACAGCCAGTTGAGGTCAAATACCGGACTGGATTTTAGCAGCACCTGGCTGTCCTTAAATAGGCAGCTGGGCTCAGAAGCATTGTCTCTGTGTTGGGATCTGGGTGTCACGGTCACTCCCAGGCTAAGTGTTAGAAGGTCAGAGAGGCTGTCTGCACGTGATGTCACCTGACAGCCTCTTTTAATTTCACTTTGTTTTTGATGGTAATGACCACACCTCTAGTCAGATGCAGCATAGTGGTCATTACTATTTAAGTCTGGCTACTCCCTTCACTCCTTGCAGTGTATACCTTCATTTGCAAGTGGAAGAGCTGGTGTGTGTTGTCTCCTCTGGTGTTCCTGCTCTTTCTTCTACTTCAGGAGTTAAGTCTCTCATTCCTTTGTATTTGTTTTGTGTTGTTTCCCCTGCCTTCTAGTATCTGGTCTGAGTCAAGACCCCTGTTCCTTCTGCTTAAGGAACGGGTCGTCTTTGGGCCCTATCACTACCTCAGTGCTTTACAGGGTAAGTCAGGCTTTAGGTTCCAGCGAATGAACGGTCCTACCACTGAGGTCCGTTCATAAGGTTAGCAACCAGGGCTAGGGTTAGGATTCATTAGGTGGTGACCTTTTCCTCTCCCTAGCTTCTAGGCCAGATACCTTTCCCCCCTCTTGTGTTTGGTGTGGTGTTCCCTCCCACACCTCGTCGTGACACAGGGAGCCTTGTGTCTGGGTGAAGGCTTGCTACCTGTTTGGCATCAAAATAGGTTGGTGCTGCTATCAGCAAGGACTCTTTGAGGCAGAATTGCTGCATGGTGTGAATTACCACCAACAGCGCAAGGTGACTTTTTGTTTGAATATGACTGCTTGTTTTTTCCCTTGCCTAAGGCCTCATGCACACGACCGTTACGTTTTTTGCGGTCTGAAAACCGCGGATCTGCAAAAAACGGAAGCCGCCCGTGTGCCTTCTGCAATTTGCAGAACGGAACGGGCGGCCCATTGTAGAGATGCCTATTCTTGTCCGCAAAACGGACAAGAATAGGACATGCTATATTTTTTTTGCGGGACCACGGAACAGAGCAACGGATGCGGACAGCAAATGGAGTTCTGTCCGCATCTTTTGCGGCCCCATTGAAGTGAATGGGTCCGCATCCGAGCTGCAAAAACTGGAGCTCGGATGTGGACCCGAAAAACGGTTGTGTGCATGAGGCCTAAAGTGTGAATAAAACTTTGATCCAAAGAACTTGTTGTTGCCTCTATACTGCGTCCGCTAATCCTGTCTACCAGAGCGAGTCCCCACAATATGTTTTGCATTTTCACTTTTAAATGGGTTTTCCTACTTTTTTAGGGCTCATGCACACAAATGTATTTTTTTTCTGTGTCCGTTCTCTTTTTTTTTTTTTTTTTTGCGGCCCGTATTCAGAACCATTTGCTTCAATAGGTCCACACAATTTTTTTTTTTTATAACTCTGTGTGCATTCCATGTCCCTATATCCGCATGGCCGTTCCACAAAAAAATAGAACATGTCATAATATTGTCCGCATATCGGACAAAGTATTGGACTGTTTTATTAGGGGCCGGGCATTCCATTCTGCAAAATGTGGAATGCACATAGCCGGTATCCGTGTTTTGCAGATCCACAATTTGCAGGCCATCCGACGGTCGTATGCATGAGCCCTATGAACTATCATCATCAGTATCTGATCATTGGGTGTCAGACACCCAGGACCCGCACCGATCAGCAGTTTGAGATGGCCACGGCAGTCCTGTGAGCAGAGAGGCATTCTCGCAGCTTACCGCAGGCTAATGATGTCACGTTCATTGGTCACGTAGCCTAGGGTCAGCTCAGTCACCCTCAAGTGAATGGGGCTGAGCTGCAATACCAAGCATGCCCACTATGCAATGTACAGCGCGGACGATCAGATACTGATCAGTATAAAAAAGTTGGAAAGCCCCTTTAATCCTTTTCCGCTTCTTGCTTATCTGCTCCGTTAATGCAGTGCTATCGTTACTGTATTTAGAAATCCAGCCGCGGTTGTATCATCAGCTTTCTGTGTATTTTTCTTTCTTTTTTTTTTTTTTTTGTGGGTGCGTGGAGAGCATTTTTCGAATATCTGCTCCTGCATAGCTCAATATATGCATTAATTTATTTCCTGGGCAAGATTCCATCTCACATTGTGCCTCTGCCTGTAACATTGGACGTGTCCTTTGAGTTATCTGAATATTCTGAAAATTATGGAATAAGCAAAAAATGTAATAGATCGCCACCATCATTATCCGTGACTAGATTGTGTGCACCTTGCTTGCGCCCTTCATTTATTTTGCTTCTTGCACATTAACCCCTTTACTTCCATTCTAAGACCCCTATGACTACATTTACTAATATTACCCAAATTTTGCAGTCGACATGGCTTACTTTGGAATGTCTTAGTATTACCTAAATTCTATCCATCCAAATGTCTGTAAAGTGAAACATACTAGAGAAACCTTCAGCACTGCTCATCCCAAGCTTCATAGTTAATGTATAGAATGCAAGTGAAGTACAGTATGCATTGACACACAGCCAGGACAGTAATGAGGAAGGGGGGTGGACACTATGATGTTATTCATTAGTGGTTGTCTTCTGCCCTCGGTGAAAGGGATATGTATTTTATAAAAGTGTTGTAGCAAGCCTCTGAGGAGCTGGTGCAGAGGATTGGAGAGGTAGTGGCCCTGATGAGATGATATGTCACAGTGCACTCCCTCAGGCCATTGCTCTCTGAGGATTGGTGCACTGGTGGTGTAAGTAAGCAAGCCAGAAGTATAAAAGTCTCTCTTACCTAGTGCAAAATAGGAGTTGTAGTGCATCCAGCAATAGTTTGAATACAGTGCAGTTTCTTCTCACATATGATGAGGTATGGTGGCTGGCAAAGTGGCAGATGATGGCACCGCTGGTATGCTATCTTGCTGATGTCTCTCTCCTGTACTTCTGTCTAAGAGCTGTGTGCTGGCAGTTGTGGCTGTAGGTGTCCACTGTGTAATGCAGGCTTTTTGAGTTGGCCTGGCTTACAAGTGATCCAAGGTGATGGATGTCTGAGCGGTAGTCCCTCACCTTCAGCAGGGTCTGAATAGCTATGGTTGCTGGTCACTCTACTGACTGTAACACTGTAGCTTTGCAGAATATCTGTATTTTTGTCTTTAAAGTCTCTCCGGAGAAGTCATCTTACTGATGAGCTTGTTCTCTGGTCCCTAAGGTCCTTGGAGCAGGAGCAATAGGACATGCTTACTCCCTCCTCACAGTCTTCACACTTCCCTCTCCTAGCAGGAGGTAGAACCAGCCCACTCCTAGCAACAGGGAAGGAACGGGGAGGTTAACCCAATTCCTGATGCCAACCGTACCTCACCTGCTGGTGTACAGTGCAAACTAGGGCACTGGACCTGTAATACTATACCTGCCCACTAGTGGCAGAGAAAAAGTTTAGCTGGCCTCATTGGAGTGTTGGGAAATAGATTGCGGCGATCAGGTGATCGGTAAGACAGGCAAAAAATTTGAAATTTCTATTTATAAAAAGATGTTGATTAGATGTTTTATAAAAAAAAAATCAGGTTCTACTCATCGCTTGTATATAGTGGTCTCCTGTGTTATAGTATCTCTGTATACGATATGAGCTGCCTGCCTGGTTTTATTATATGGCGGTTTCTTACCTCTGCGGAGATAGGTGCAGGATGAACTTCCCTTTGCTGCAAAAGTTATTTTATACACAAGAGTAGAGTTATCAAAAGTGGTGTAAATGAGATATGGTTCAGTTGCTTATGGACAATCAGATTCCACTGGTTCAGTTGCCAACCAATCAGATTCCACCTTTCATTTTTCAGAGATCCTTTGAGAAATTAAAGGTGGAATCTGATTGGTTGTCATTGGCAACTAAGCCAGTTCTACTTTACACCAGTTTGGTAAATCTCCTCAAGAATGTTTATGTTTCACATGAAGCATCAGAAAGGCTATATCTTATTTACAACCAATGTCATTATGAATTCAGCTTAAATTATTATTTTTGTTATATTTATTTTTACATTCTTGTATATAGGGGCAGTATTATAGTAATTATATTCTTGTATATAGGGGCAATATTATAGTAGTTACATTCTTGTACACAGGAGCAGCATTATAGTAGTTACATTCTTGTACACAGGAGCAGTATTATAGTAGATATATTCTTGTACATAGGAGCAGTATTATAGTAGTTATATTCTTGTACATAGGAGCAGTATTATAGTAGTTATATTCTTGCACATAGGGGCAGTATTATAGTAGTTATATTCTTGTACACAGGAGCATCATTATAGTAGTTATATTCTTGTACATAGGGGCAGTATTATAGTAGTTATATTCTTGTACATAGGAGCAGTATTATAGTAGTTATATTCTTGTACATAGGGAGCAATATTATAGTAGTTATATTCTTACACATAGGGGCAGTATTATAGTAGTTATATTCTTGTACATAGGGGCAGTATTATAGTAGTTATATTCTTGTACATAGGGGCAGTATTATAGTAGTTATATTGTTGTACATAGGGGCAGTATTATAGTAGATATATTCTTTTACATAGGAGCATCATTATAGTAGTTATATTCTTGTACATAGGGGCAGTATTATAGTAGTTATATTCTTGTACATAGGAGCAGTATTATAGTAGTTATATTCTTGTACATAGGGAGCAATATTATAGTAGTTATATTCTTACACATAGGGGCAGTATTATAGTAGTTATATTCTTGTACATAGGGGCAGTATTATAGTAGTTATATTCTTGTACATAGGGGCAGTATTATAGTAGTTATATTGTTGTACATAGGGGCAGTATTATAGTAGATATATTCTTTTACATAGGAGCAGTATTATAGTAGATATATTCTTGTACACAGGAGCAGCATTATAGTAGTTATATTCTTGTACATAGGGGCAGTATTATAGTAGTTATATTCTTGAACATAGGAGCAGTATTATAGTAGTTATATTGTTGTACATAGGGGCAGTATTATAGTAGTTATATTGTTGTACATAGGGGCAGTATTATAGTAGTTATATTCTTGTACATAGGAGCAGTATTATAGTAGTTATATTCTTGTACATAGGGAGCAATATTATAGTAGTTATATTCTTACACATAGGGGCAGTATTATAGTAGTTATATTCTTGTACATAGGGGCAGTATTATAGTAATTATATTCTTGTATATAGGGGCAATATTATAGTAGTTACATTCTTGTACACAGGAGCAGCATTATAGTAGTTACATTCTTGTACACAGGAGCAGTATTATAGTAGATATATTCTTGTACATAGGAGCAGTATTATAGTAGTTATATTCTTGTACACAGGAGCATCATTATAGTAGTTATATTCTTGTACATAGGGGCAGTATTATAGTAGTTATATTCTTGTACATAGGAGCAGTATTATAGTAGTTATATTCTTGTACATAGGGAGCAATATTATAGTAGTTATATTCTTACACATAGGGGCAGTATTATAGTAGTTATATTCTTGTACATAGGGGCAGTATTATAGTAGTTATATTCTTGTACATAGGGGCAGTATTATAGTAGATATATTCTTGTACATAGGAGCAGTATTATAGTAGATATATTCTTGTACATAGGAGCAGTATTATAGTAGTTATATTCTTGTACACAGGAGCAGCATTATAGTAGTTATATTCTTGTACATAGGGGCAGTATTATAGTAGTTATATTCTTGTACATAGGAGCAGTATTATAGTAGTTATATTCTTGTACATAGGGAGCAATATTATAGTAGTTATATTCTTACACATAGGGGCAGTATTATAGTAGTTATATTCTTGTACATAGGGACAGTATTATAGTAGTTATATTCTTGTATATATGGCCAGGATTACAGTATATACATTCTTGCACATTGGAGGTAGTATTATAATGGTTATATTCTTAACCAAATCTCTTTTTATTGGTTATGTCATGAAAAAGATACAGGCAAGTTGAGTTATAGCACATTTGACAATTCTCATCATAAAAGGTGCATTATGATAAACAACAGTAAGGCACATTACAATAATCATGTGCAACATTCTGTATTATCATTAACAAGCGACAATGTCATCTCTATCCAAGCATATGAACATACTCAAATTGAATCCAATAGAGATCTAACATAACAATAAAGTAAAGAAGGACAGGAAGACAAAGGGAAGAAGGGGAGGGGGGGGGGGGAATTCTGCTCTAGCTGTCAGGAAACCTGAATTTCTTCCAAGGAAGCCATATCTTAAGGAACTTCATTCGGGTGTGAGACTCCCAGTGGGCCAACTCCTCAAACCTATAAAGTTTGTCCACTTTTTCCAACCAACGCGAAATGGTAGGAGGTAGAGTTTGTCTCCACGACAAGGGGACTAGGAGTCTGGCAGCAGTAATTAATATAGTAGGTAAATCTGATTTGGCTGGGGTAAATGAAGTATTGGGGCACCAGAGTAAGATCAGTTTTTGATCCAGAGCTACGGAAGTGGAGCAGATTTTGTTAGTTAAATTCTCCACTTGGTTCCAGAA
The DNA here is from genome assembly GCF_014858855.1 of Bufo gargarizans. Lineage (NCBI taxonomy): Eukaryota > Metazoa > Chordata > Amphibia > Anura > Bufonidae > Bufo > Bufo gargarizans. The sequence goes on along the minus strand of NC_058085.1, from coordinate 348,542,430 downwards.
GCGGTGTATACTTATGCAATCCCACCAAATATGCGAGAGAGAACCGATGCCCGCCCCGCACCTCCAGCAGACCTCAGGGATTTCTGGGTTGAGTCTATGAAGAAACTCAGGAGTCTTGTACTATCTGGTCAGCAACTTGTACGAGTTCTCCTGAATTTTAATGCAACGGCTAAAGCCATGAGATTGGGCCAGAATAAAAGCTCTTTCTGGTTCTGACAATTTGAGGGATAGTTCCTTCTCCCAGGAGCACAGGAAATGAGGTACAGAGCCGGTAAAGGATAGTAGCTTCTTATACATCGTGGAAAAGGGTCTGCTGGAGGGCCGGGCCGACCTCAGCCTCTGTTCTAACCAAGTGGGGGAGGCAAGATGGGATGTTTGTATTTGCAGGATGTTTATGTCTCTCTTAAAGCTATGGAGATGTAAGAAAGCTACTGATTTAACTCTAGGATCTCTTTCCAATCCAGCTTCCCCTCCAGTGATAACACATCTCGCAGCGTGTGGTTTTTGAGCAGGGCCCAAACCCCTGTGACACCAGGCATTTCGGGATGAACATAGCGTTGTAATAGATGTAATGGGAGCTCAGGGCTCGGGAAGTTAAGCGTCTTGGAGCTATACAGCATAGACCAGGTGAATAGTATCCCTCTCCACAGTAAAGGTAATTTAGAAGCTGTGGGAGAACATGGGCGGATACCCCACAGAATCAATTTCTCATTATCAGTGAGTAACTTTTGTTCCAACTGTGAGCAGATGTTCCCAGGACGCCCTGAGAGAAGGCTCATGCCTCTGCACATAAGGTTAGCTTTGTAATACATGTGGACATTAGGCATCCCAAATCCTCCAAACCTCTTTTCCCTGGTTAGAATGTTGTAGGCCACCCTCGGGGACCGGACTCTCCAAAGAAAGAGGGACAACATCCTGCGGACTTCCGTGAAATAGGACTGCGGGACCCAAATCGGTAGTGTCTGTATAAGGTACAAGAACCTAGGGAGTATATAGGTTTTTAAATAATTCTTCCTCCCTATCCAGGAGATGAAAGGCATTTTTAGTGAATGGAGATGTGTTTTAACAGATTGAAGTAAAGAAAGATAATTGGAGGGAAATAATTCCTTGGGGTCTGCAGTTACCTTAATACCTAAAAAAGGTATATCTTTTGAGGCCCACTTAAAAGGAGTGGAATCTTTTAAATGCTGCTCTATGTTTTCAGGGCAGGATACATTAAGCGCCATAGACTTGGAATAATTAATCTTAAAATTAGAAATAAAGCCAAAATCTTCAAAAATAGTAAGCAGTTTAGGGAAGGAAACCCTAGGGTTTGAGGTTATCACCAGTAGATCATCTGCAAAAGCTGCTGTTATATGTTCTTGAGAACCAATGGTGACTCCCTCAATCTCAGGTGATTGACGAATTTTACTTAGCAGGGTCTCCATCACTAAAATAAAGAGAGTCGGGGAAAGTGGGCACCCCTGACGCGTACCATTGGAAATGCCAAATGTTGGGGATAAGGTCCCATTGACTTTGACCCTGGCCGAAGGGGCTAAATATAATGAGAAAATAGATAAATTGCTCTGGTATACCAAACTGTGACAGTGTCCTGGACATAGATAAAACAAGAGAGAAAAAACAGGAGGCAGCGCCTCGTGTGTAAAACCGTATGGTATTTTTTAAAAAACCACCAAAGCACTGATTGCGCTTACCGTGTTTGGTTGTGAGAAGGCACAACTCCTATGGATCACTTTGGCTGGTAGTAAAAACCCGTCCAGCTTGCGGGGGTGACTGCTGCTGCTGCCTAGGTTCTTGCCGGTAGCCGTGGGGTACGGTGTCTGGAATTGGATAGTGGTGGATGGTGATAAAATATATATATATATAGAACCTTATTTTTAACGGCGCTGCTGCAGAAGACAGGACTCTGATAGGTAAAATAAAGTAGGTTCTTTATTAATAAAAGTCTACGCGTTTCTGGGGCGGACTGCCCCCTTCATCAGGACAATGGGTCTGTTCATTGGGGGTTTATTGTTACTGTGCTCTTTATTGGGGTTTTTGGCGCAAAAAACACGGGATTCTGTGGGCGTGGGGGCGCCGGCGGGGGGCGTATCCGCACGTGCTTTTGTTGTCAAACATTGCCATGGTGCTTGCTGGCATGTTATTAGCTATGTCTATATTCCCAGCCGGTTGTTGTAGGACCTAGCATGGGCGGGGTGGTGACCTCACACTCCTGGTTGTCTCGTTGGTGTCTGGGCCGGCTTAGTTTTGCTGACGTCTTTAAAGTGGGCGGTCGGACTGTAGTGCTCCTGCATCGCTTATTGGTGTATGGGCCGACTGTCCTTGCGTAACCTGGGAGGGCTTAGATGACGTATTCTGTGGGCGGAGCGGTGGTTCTCGTGTTGCCGTGTTTGGGGGCGGTTACCATCCTCGCTTGCTTGGTGTGTCCATCCTAGTGGTAGGCGTGGCTAGGGTGGCGCTGGTCTGCTGCGTTCTGTCTTATAGAGAAGTGAGTGGTGTGGCTCGGGTGCTGTTTCGGGTCTCCAGTGGGTTGATCTGTCAGACTCAAAAAGGAGTTATTAATATGCCCCCAGCATATGTGTGGTTCTGTGTTGAGATAATTTGTGTGTAAGGGACAATTTTTTCATCTACAATGATCAGACATACCATCAATGCCGGGGGACCGCGATGGGCACGAAAGTGGCACCGGCCTTTGCAAATATTTTTATGGGCCATTTTGAAAAAATGCACGTCTATGAAAGCAATAGGAAAGAAATCATATATTACAAAAGATACATAGACGATATCTTTATCATCTGGGACGGAAACGAATCTGCATCAATAGAATTTTGCCAAAACCTAAACAGCACCAACTGGGGGATTACCCTAACCCCAAACTTCAACAGAAGCCACATAGATTTTTTAGACATCTCAATCACTATCACAAACAACACCATCATAACAAAAACTTTTTTTAAACAGGTAGACACAAACAGCTACATACATTACAAAAGCTTTCACCACAAAAAATGGTTACAGAACATGCCATACAGTGAATACAAACGGGTCAGACGCAACTGCACAGAGGATTCAGACTTCAAAAAACAAGCTAAAATTCTACAAAAACGCTTCATTGAAAAAGGGTACCCAAAAAGTCTCGTTACAGACGCATACAAAAGAAGCATTAAAAATACTCAAAAAGATTGCCTGACCAAAAAAATGACAGAGGAAAACGGAACCCAAACAGAACGACATCTCAACCTCATCACACAATACAATACATCCAATAATGACATACGCATAATACTAACAAAACATTGGCACATTCTGAAACAAGACCCTTATCTCAAAAAATACCTACCCAACAAACCAATAATTACATACAGAAGAGCCCCCACAATCAAAAGTACCGTGGCCCCAAACAAATCAAAACGGGACACGGGAGAAAAAAAGTGCACAACACAGAAAATAACGGGCAGCTATAAATGTAACGAAAGACGCTGCCTTTGTTGTAATACCATTACACACAAAAGCACAACCTTCACATCAACAAAAAACGGTGCCACTTTCAAAATCAAACATCACCTCACCTGCAAAAGCAGCTATGTCATCTACTTGATTGAATGCCAATGCGGCCTCCAATATGTGGGCCGCACCACACAGCCATTACATTGTAGATTAAACCAACACAGATATAATATACGGAAACAGAGCATGAAACATAGCATCTCCAGACACTGCATGACCACAGTAGAAAAAGACAAACACGAGATAAAAATCACACCCATTGACTACGTACCAGCAAACCCCTACAACAGATTTACCAGCCTGCAGAGACGAGAAGTATTTTGGATATTCCAACTGGACCCCCTAACCCCCTTTGGATTAAATGAGATCAGTGAAACCATCCTGTAATTCTGAACTATACTCATGCCCCACAATACCTACAGACACACATATGTGCGCCTATGCGCACCAACCATGTAGCTCATTTTATGTTGAGCACACTTATGGGTATGTATTAATATTGACCATTCTAGGATTCCACACTTACCCATTACCCTCACCACCCTACCCTCTCTTTGCCCCCGAAAGAGGAAAAAAAACCTCCTACAATTGACCCCCACAACATACAGATAATTATATTTATTTTTATTTATATTTATTTTCATTTCTATATTTATATTTATTCGTATTTTTATCTATTTTTATTTATATTTATTTTTACTATTTCTGATTTTTACTATTTTTATTTTTAATTATTATTTCTTCCTCTACTCACACTACCCCCGTGTGTACCTACATTTGAGATTCATTTCATCTCCCTTTCTTTATGATCATCGGTTTACACACTTCACGCCCCGCCCACACGCGGTTTATAGACAGAAACATCTGCCCATACCCCTGCCACAAGAATAACCCCTCTATAGATGCCTACACACGTTTCGGCATGTAACATATCCATATGAATCTTTTATTTCTTTAAGGCCACATGTTGCGGCATGTAACATATCCATATGAATCTAGGCCAGATACGGGAACAATTGTCTATACCCCTTACACACAAATTATCTCAACACAGAACCACACATATGCTGGGGGCATATTAATAACTCCTTTTTGAGTCTGACAGATCAACCCACTGGAGACCCGAAACAGCACCCGAGCCACACCACTCACTTCTCTATAAGACAGAACGCAGCAGACCAGCGCCACCCTAGCCACGCCTACCACTAGGATGGACACACCAAGCAAGCGAGGATGGTAACCGCCCCCAAACACGGCAACACGAGAACCACCGCTCCGCCCACAGAATACGTCATCTAAGCCCTCCCAGGTTACGCAAGGACAGTCGGCCCATACACCAATAAGCGATGCAGGAGCACTACAGTCCGACCGCCCACTTTAAAGACGTCAGCAAAACTAAGCCGGCCCAGACACCAACGAGACAACCAGGAGTGTGAGGTCACCACCCCGCCCATGCTAGGTCCTACAACAACCGGCTGGGAATATAAACATAGCTAATAACATGCCAGCAAGCACCATGGCAACGTTTGACAACAAAAGCACGTGCGGATACGCCCCCCGCCGGCGCCCCCACGCCCACAGAATCCCGTGTTTTTTGCGCCAAAAACCCCAATAAAAAGCACAGTAACAATAAACCCCCAATGAACAGACCCATTGTCCTGATGAAGGGGGCAGTCCGCCCCAGAAACGCGTAGACTTTTATTAATAAAGAACCTACTTTATTTACCTATCAGAGTCCTGTCTTCTGCAGCAGCGCCGTTAAAAATAAGGTTTTATATATTAGTGATGAGCGGGAGGTGCCATATTCGATTTCGCGATATTTCGCGAATATTCGAATGAATATTCGTGTTATATTCGTCGAAATCGAATATTCGTAATTATTCCAATTATCGCGAATAATATACGAATTTTTTTTTTTCCGCGTATTGCGATAATTTATCTTGATAGTATAAGGCAACGTTCCTATGCTAATTGACTATGGCTAGGCTAATATGTGTATTTTACGAAATTTCGTGATTTGCTCTAACTTCGTCTCTTAGAATATTACGAATATTCTAAAAGACGAAGTTAGAGCAATATTACGAAATTTCAAAAAATACACATATAGATTGTAATTTAGCTAATATAGTGCTATAATCCCTTTTTTTGCCTCTAAATTTTTTTTGCCTCTTCTGAACTTAAGTTTTGTAAAATATGTACACTATTAAAAAATATTACTATAGCAGTATATTAGCTTAAATACAATCTATGTGTATTTTACGAGATTTCGTAATATTGCTCTAACTTCGTCTTTTAGAATATTCGTAATATTCTAAAAGACGAAGTTAGAGCAATATTAAGAACATTTGCAAAAGCCGAAATTGCGATGCGAGTAATATAACACGAAATAATCGCATGAAGATTTCAACTTAGCACTGCTATATTCCATATTCTAGCCTAATATGGAATATAGCAGTGCTAAATTGAAATCTTCATGCGATTATTTCGTGTTATATTATTCGCATCTCAATTTGCGAAATTTCGTAAACTACACATATAGATTAGATTGTAATTTAGCTAATATGGAATATAGCAGTAAGTTGAAAACGCCACTGACTGGAGCAGCCAGGAAGCCAGGAATCCAAAGGACAGGTAAGAACAACTTTAGAGAAGTGGGAAAGAAAAAAATATAATAATAAAATTAAAAAAAACGAATATTCGAATTCGCGAATATATAGAACGATATTCAAAATATTCGCGAAATCTCGAAATTGCGATATTCGAGAAAAAAATTCGCAATTCGAATATTCGTGCTCAACACTACTATATATATATATATATATATATATATTTTATCACCATCCACCAGTGTCCTGGACATGAAAGACCAGCTCACCCTGTCAAATGCTTTTTCTGCGTCGGTGCTCAGTAACGCCACAGGTAATACCTTAGTTCGCGCCCAGGACATCAAGTGCAGTAGACGTATGGTATTCTCATTGCCCCGTCTGCCAGGGACAAAACCAACCTGCTCACCGCATACTATGTCAGGAAGCAGTAGCTGAAGGCGCTGGGCCAATATCTTCGCCCACCACTTGACATCTACATTTAATAGAGAAATAGAGAAATGGGCCGGTAGCTGCCACATTCAAGGGGGTCTTTATTTTCCTTATGAAGGATAGTTACATGGGCCATAAGGGATTGTGGGGGCAAGGACCCTCCATTCATTAAATAATTGCAAAGGGATTTAAAATGTGGGAGCAGTATATCCTTAAAAGTTTTATAATATGAGATGTTCAGGCCGTCAGGGCCGGGGCTCTTCCCAGAAGGGATGGAGGATAGAACTTTTAGTATCTCTTCGTCTGTAATTGGAGAGGTAAGCTGGGAAGCCTGTGAGGAGCTTATGGAGGGGAGATTGAGTGTTTTAAGGAATTGATCCGTCGCATTAGCTATTGACTCTGGAGTAGCATGGGTCGGAGATGGTAAGTTATATAGATTAGAATAAAAGGCGCAAAACGCCTTTGCTATCTCAGGCGTAGTCTTGTGCTCCTTACCCGCCGCGTCCCTAATAGCCGGGATAAAGGAATTTGCCTGTTGTTGTTTACAGAGTGCTGTCATCAGTTTATTTCCCTGATCACCATGGGCATAGGACTTAAATTTAGACCGAAACAGTAATTTGGCCGAAGTAGCGTTCAATAGGTTTTTCAAGTCATTTCTGGCTCTATATAGTTCTTCTGCTACCTGGGAAGCTTGGGACTGTTTGTGGGTGAGTTCAAGAGCCGTGATACGGGATAGTAACAGGTTCTGTGCCTGAGAACGCTTTTTCTTTACATAAGAGCCAAGAGCAATCAATTCACCTCTGATCACGGCCTTATGCGTCTCCCAAATAATGGGGATAGATGGGGGAGATGAACCAGATGTGTTAATCTTAAAAAATTCAGACAGTGAGGCTGATAGTTTGGATATATTGTCAGGGTCCTGGATAAGGGTGTCATTCAGTCGCCATGTCCAATCTTTCTTTGGGAGGCTAGTCAGTGAGAGGGTTAGGAAGACTGGGGCATGGTCTGAGAGTACAATGCTCCCTATTCTAGCACTGGAGACTAATGGGGCGTGGGCACCTGAATGGAAAAGATAGTCGATCCTGTGGTAAGAATCTTTTGCATGAGAATAGAATGAATAATCCCTTCCAGATGGGTTCAATGTACGCCACATGTCTAATACCCCCAACCTTTTCAAAGAAACCTTAAGGCGTCTCAAAAGCCTGTGGGTAACAGACGACTTGCCTGACGAGGAATCTAAAGAGGGTTCCAAGGCTACATTGAAATCCCCGCCTAGTAGAAGCAATCTGTCACGGCCATGGCTATGACCGTGACTCTCTATCCGCATGCGGTTGCCTGCGGTTTCGTGTGGGTTAAAACCACAGGTGAGGGCCGCTGGTTGTGGCCTAACTTGTGGTTGCCGCGGGCAACCCGTTGGCTCATGTGTATGTGCAGCAGCAGTCTGAGCGTGGCTAGGCAGCGTGCTGCAGTTGCATGCGGTCCCACCTGACTCCCCTTTTGTTAGGTGTGTGTGTTGTGTGCACGGTGTATTATGTTTTGTGTGCACTTCCCCTTTTATGTGTGTTTTCCCTTCTGTGTTCTGGAAGGGTTAACTTCCTTCCCAGTGTGTGTGATGTCACTGGGTGTGGTTAACCGGTGGGTGTGGCCTTTTGGCCTATATAGCCTGAGTCTCTTGCAGGCTTCAGTAGGTTGCTTCAGCCCTGCTAGCTGGAGCAGCCTCCTGTGTATTTGATCTGCCTGTGAGAGCCACCACTGTGGTCATAAGTTTAAGTTTATGTTTAAGTTTTTTTGTCTTTGTCTGTGTGATGTTCGGTTTATGCTTTCTTGTATATTTATGTGCTGCCATGTATCTGGGTTCCGGTGTGTGGATGAGTTTGTTATTTGTGGACTTCAGTTTTCCTGCACACGGATCCAGTCAGCAGGGCTGTGGCAGGTGGCTGGAACTAGTGCAGCGCCTGCCATATACATTGGTTTGCATTCGTGTACCCCTTTTCCCTACTGCTTGGCCATTGGGACTCCTGCTCCTCCCTGTCTTGGAGGAGTGGGTTGTCCTACTCTGTTCCTTAGGTCAGGGCCGACTTGAGGGCTTGTAGGGACTAGTAGGTTCCAGCGTATGAGCCCTCCTACCATCAAGGTCGGCTCATACTGACAGGAGACAGGGTCAGCGTTAGGGACGCACTAGGAGGTGACCTGCTCCCTAATGCTGCGGTCCTGGCCAAGTAGTGACCGGACATCCTCTAGCAACACACGGCTGAGTATTTCCCCCATCCTCAGCCGTGACACAATCCCTCTGTAAAGGAGCCCAATTGTCTAAGGGTCTGAACGAGCCACGGGATCTGTCCCCTATTGGGGGCGTATACATTTGCCAGAGTAACAGAGGTATCAGCAATAAGGCCTTTTACAAACAAAAAGCGCCCCTCGGAGTCCGCAGAGGTTGCCTTCTGAGTAAACGGGATGCTTTTGTGTATCGCAATGCTGACCCCTCTGCTGGCTGACGAATGGGTGCTATGGTACCATTGGGAGAAATAATGGTTATATTCTTGTACATAGGAGCGGTATTATAGTAGATATATTCTTGTACATAAGAATAAGATAATAATTTCTAATCGAGAGATACATTTCTCCATAATTTTTTGTTGTTGTGGTTCCTACTAACCTCTAATGACCTTACCCATCTGAGCTCAGACAGTATTTGGCTGACTGCGGTAGTGTGTTGGAAGGTCTCGCTGTGAAGGGACACCCGGGTTCTTGCATGCCAATGGTAGTCTTTAGTGGTGGTTATTATTACATGCAGTGTCCCCCTGTCGATATCACAATTAGTAGATGGAACACCATAGATAATTTCAGAGTATTTCAGGGACTGCAACCTTGAGATCTTTAGGCTTTCAGATACTTCCCGCCATATTTTCCTTCCTCCCCAACACTCCATTATGAAATGTTCCATCGTCTCTTCTTGTGGACATCCCAGGGGACACTTCCTATCTGACAGAGACAAGTACATTAAATTACCTCTGACAAAACACCTCCCACGTAGTGAGAGCCAGGCAATGTCATACAGTTTAGCTGGGAGTCGCTTCCCATTGAGGAACCTGAGACTTTCCTGCATAGTGGTGGTCGTTAGTGTTGATCGAGCACTAAAGTGCTCATGTGCTCGTGTGCTCTGGCCGAACACATCGGTATGCTCGAGTGCTCTACCGAGCACCCAAGCATAATGCAAGTCAATGGAAGAACCCCAGGCACCACCTTGCTCAGAAAAAAAGAGGGTGTCTGGTTAACAAAAAAAGGTTAGAAATTGATGGAAACCCCATCAAAATGGTTTGGAAACAGCATTAAGAGGATGTCTGGATGCGTCTTGGACTCCTATTATCTATGACATAAAATAGACAACCACACAAAGGCTATATGCCAAAAGCCAGGTATGTGGAAGCCAGCAATCAATCCATTAGACAAATAACAGTCAGCATACCTTTCAATGGCAGCCTTGTGCACTATGAGACATTCCAAACCAGCTCTCATCTGACTGAGAGTCGGTAAGCCTCAAAGTTGCTTCACATCTGTTGGATGGCTTGGGTGGACCTGGATCAATATCATTAGGGTGACAAAAAGTTTTCTGATTGTTCTAACATAATATTCAATAAACTTTCTATAGAGTTTTGTCATGTAAAAACTCATTTGCATAAACATGGGCATATAGGAAAGACATGCAAATGAGCAGAATCTGCCCGGTTTTTCAGCTGAAAAACCATTTGCATGGAAAATTTGCAATCTACACTATTCATGAACAGCGCCATCTATTGGTTTCATAGTCTTATGACAAGACTATTAGAATATGAGTCTTATGACAAGACTATGAAACCAATAGATTGTGCTGTTCATCTTGTTGGGGCGCTAGTAAGCGAGGCACCCGGCTAAACAGAGTCTACACACATTGTAGCACTCAGCCTTTTGCATGGAAAATTTCTGAAAAAAATTTGCGATTAGAATATTCGCAATCTACACTACTCATAAACAGCGCGATCTATTGGATTTATAGTCTTGTCACAAGACTATGAAACTAATAGGTGCCGCTGTTCATGAGTCATTACAAGCAGGGCAATAGTCCTCAGATACACCCTAGCAAGCTTATATTACCACTGATAAAGTGGTAGAAAATGTGTGAATGATAGCCGCAATCCAATATACACCTCAGTGTTAGCGCAGGCTATTATGGTGTGTGGACTTACTAGCGCCCCAACAAGATGAACAGCACCATCTATTGGTTTCATAGTCTTATGATTCTACCTGGGCCACTACAGCATAGAGTTTCTTTTTGGTGGGGGGATCCTCAGTGTCCCCTTCACATTCATCTATTTTCTTCAGTTCTCGCTCATAATCTCCCTCAGACTCTGACAGGACCTCGTACCTGTTGGATATGAGCAATGAGCATGACCTCTGACCCTTTATAGACTTTCTTCCTGACACTGTCGGCCATGTTGTACTCTCTCTCAGTCTTATGGGAGGATTTGTCTTTTTTCCTCCTCTTGTTATTTTTGCTTTCCTCAAATACTGCTGGTGATGAAGAAGAAGAAGCTACCTCTGGCTGTTGTTGGCCCTCAGGGACAACCTTCATATTCCCCTGTGCAGTATCTGAGACCTCATGTTCTGGAGCTGCAGTACCTGATCCCTGCTGGACTTCTTATCTGGTCAGAATGGACCCTGACATTAAGGCCTCCTCCTCTACAGCCTCTGCCTCCAACAATTCCTCATCAGGAAGCTCCTTACAGATATTACAAGGGTTCAGGCCCTGACTTTAAGAAGGGTGTCTGCACTAGAGGGGCCACTGACACCTTCTGTGCTTGAGGGTAAAGATGGAAAATCACCCTCATTACTCTGGAGATTCCTCCATCCTGTCCACCTCTATGCCATCCTCAGATATCTCCCATACAGACTGTACATTCCCCTCAGACACTGACCCCTCAGGTACATGTCCACCATCACCCCCAGTCTCTGCCCCAGTAGTAGAGATCTGCTCTGCCACCCTTTTACCTGGATTTATGGATAAATGTCCATTGTCTTGCTGCTGCTGCGCTGTGCCTCCTGGGACTTGTAGTGCTGGTGTCTCAGGTCCATGCGTCTCCTCAGGGACAGCTGCAGATTCTCGTAGTTATTTTCTTGTACATAGCATCCGTTTATATTATTTTTTTGTCCATAAATGACATTATTTTGTTGTTGTCCAGAATATAACATGTTTTATATTTTATGATTTATATATTATCGATGTTGTACATTTGTAAATTACGAGAAACATTGAATGAGAAGTTCTATATCCCAACCAGAGCTCTAATAGAATCTGCATTATCTCTGAGAAAACAAGAACAAAGTGAAGATACAGCTGTTTGTTTCTTTGTGTAAGAGTGGTTTATTGGTAGCACAAAAGAACCATAGAAGTAATTCTATGAATCGAGAGCACAGGAGTAATTTCAAATTGATTATACTATTCTACAACAGGGTTGCAAAGCAATTTTCCCTTGCACTCTACATCCTGCTGTGTCTTGCAACAACTTGATGCTCACAAAATGCACTTTCATTTGGGAGATTTTATTGAATTCTATTTTTTTACATGGCAATGAAACCTAAAAAAATAAGTTGGACTGTATGTATATATGGTGTCAGTGTGCATTTGTCTACTGAATGCAAGTTACACCTAGAACTTTTTATCCAGGAAATGATAATGATGACCTATCATCAGGACATCAGTGGGAGTCCGAGTCCCAATACTTCTGCTGATCAGCTGTTCAAGAAAGCCACGAGCTCACCGGAACTTTGTCCTGGCAGCTCTTCAGGCACAGTGCCTTACATTGTATAGTGGCTGTGCTTAGTATTACAGCTCAGCCCCATTCACTTCAATGGGGCTGAGCTGCAATACCAAGCTGCAACTAGGTCATGTGACTGATATATGGTGACATCACAGGCCTAGGAAGAGACCTCGGCACTCACGGAGCGCTCAGCCTCTTCTAACAGATGATCACCAGGGGTCCCAGGTTTTGGACCCTAGCCAATCTGATATTGATGACCTATCCTTAGGATAGGTCGCAAGTATAATTTACCCGATAACCATTTTTAAGCTCCTAAAGTAGACTCTTATTTTAAGCAAAGTCCTTGGTTCAAGCTGAGTAGATACAATGGTTACTGATGACATCAGGTTTGTCGTGTAAATGACAAATCCCATTTCTTTTGAAGTCCTTCGTTCTACAGGCTGCATCGGTAAATGTAGAGATTAGTTCCAATTTGTATTTCTTGCATAATTAACGGTGATAACATTTGCAAAAATCAGGAAAACTCCAGTCTACGTTACCATATGGTGACCCACATAGTTTGCCTTTCTCTTTCTAAATACGATCGTCTTTCCGCAACGGTCTGATTTCAGATATCTCATTATTGAGCACAATAATTAACATGATAAGTAAATATCATCTAATTTTGTAATTAGATGCTTGAATGCAGAGACACCATCTGTACATAGAGCCTAAAGCACAGACGTTTTGTTTTTTTTCCTGCCATTCTAATGGAAAATAAAGTTTGATGGTGAAAAAGATGATATGAAATGCTGGGTCGTTACAAGAAGAGAAAAAAAAATTATGTGTTAAAAATGTTTTTTATTGTTTGTCTCTGTGGTTTTCCACAGAAGCATTTTCTTGAGCTGTTTCTTAAAGGACTCCTTTCTAAATGGTAGGAGACTTATCAAAAGTACTGCGAATAAATGGAGCAATTGAACATAGCAACCTATGAGATTGCAGCAATCATATTCTAAAGGGTCAATGAAATATGAGATTGAGATAGATTTCTCTGGTGGTAATTCAAGGATGTTTATTCCTTATTCAATACTTTAGAGTCTTAAACAGTTTTTATCGGTGGAACCTTCCATTGTTGAAATAATTGTTATGTCCCCAATAAGTATTGTAATTATGTAACATTTCTCCTTATAGAATTGTTAGTAAACAAACATTTTAAAAGAAGAATGAGAGCTAAAATCTGGGGGAGTCACTCCAATCTTTCTTTGCACTTCTTTTTATAAATCGCCCCCCCCCCCCCATGCTACACAATAAATGTCTTTAAAAATACATGAAAAAACTGAAACATAGGTCGCATAGGTAGTTTTTGGTGCAGACTTTGTCTAAACTGACAGTTTTAAAATACTGTAACTTAAAATAGATCACACTGTAAAGTTGCTTTCAGGTCGATAATATTTCCATCTGAGTGCTGTCTGGGATTACAATGGACAGCGATCAGACTGAACATTGACGCTATAGTGTTGAGCGAATCCAAGTATCCGAAGTGGACTTTGATCCGAATTTCAAGAAAAATTGTATTAGTTGCGAAGCTGAATTTCCTCACGCTTTGTTGTAATTGATTTTCCCTGAAATGGTGGTAAAAAAACAAAACATACTCACCTCATCTTTTTGCATGCGAAGAGCCTGCTGTGGTCATTTTGATTGAAGATACCGTACAAAATATCGTGTGTGGTGATGTATGACGTCACCATGCTAGCCAGCGTCATGGTGTCATAACGTCACTACGCTACATCTTGCGCGGTGTCTTCAATCAAAATGGCCGCGGCTGGCTCTTCGCGATCAAAGGGATAAGGGGAGTATTTATTTTTTTTATTTTTTTTACTGATTAACCCCTGAAAGACCAAATTTTTCAGATGCCGTGATCAGCGATAAACGCAGCATCTGATGGGGTTCAATGATGGGGTCGGTGCAATCGCCATTCAACATCATAGTGCCTGCTAAATACAAAGAAATGCGCTTTGCGACAAAGTAATTCATCACAAAGCATATTTTTTGGTGGAATTCAGCAAAGCAGCCAAATCGGATTTTCCATAACTTCAGTCATCTCTAATTGGCACATTCAGTTGAACTGGTGCATTCACTGGGTCAATTTTATGCACAGACCATATGAGTAGAATCCTCCGCCCATGAATCTATGAATCCTGCTTCTCTTGCCCATTCATGAAGATGGCCTGTGAGTCCTGCTTCTCCTGTCCACATAAAGTGAAAGCCTCTGAGTCTGCTTCTTCTGTCCTCACAAAGAGGAAGCCTGTGAGTCCAGTTTCTCCCACCCCTCGTAGAGAAAACCTGTGATTCCTGTTTCCCTTGTCCACTCAAAGAGGAAGTTTGGAAGTCCTGTTTCCTCCTCCAACTTATAGAGAAATCCTGTCAGTCTTGCTTTCCATGCTCACTCATAGAGAAAGACGGTGAATCCTGTTTCCTCCATCCACACAAAGAGAAAGACTAAGAAAATTTAGACTTTCCCCACGCACTCATAGATAAAGACTGTGGAGGGAATTTATCATGAAAGGAATATTTGAAGTCAGTTTTGCTTGAGTCTGTGTTGGTGTACTTTATGCTGCATTCATGAAATGTCACAGGTTGTTTGATAAATTTCTAGAAAAGCATTATTTTTTAGTCTCAAGGATAAATCTGGAGTGAAACTCATCGACATAGCTAACCACACCGACTTTTCATTCACACTGGAGTGAGTGGTGTAAAAATATAAAAATTGCTTAAGTTTTGTGCAAGCGAGTACAAAAGTTGCAAAACCACTTTTTTGAAGATTTTTGACCCCAGAATTTCCCTGTGCACACAAAGAGGAAGCAATGGAGTCCTGAGACTCCCACCCACTCATAGAGAGAGTCTGCAAGCCTTGATACCCCACCAACTCATAGAGAAAGCCAGTAAGTACTACTTCCCCTGTCCACACAAAGAATAAACCTGGGAGTCCTGCTGCCACCACCCACTCACAGAAAAATCCTGAGACCCCTGCTTTACACACATCCAGAATTTGTTACTGAGGTTAATAATTGGATAAGTCATTTTAAAGGAGTTGTTTGATGTCATCTAGGAGATTCTCCTAGCACCCCCCATCTATGAGTCATGAGAGACTCTCTCACAAAAAGTCTTTGCCCCTGTGGTTGAACCAGCCGTCTTCTGTACTACATGATCGGCCATTCCTTTGTAGCATTCCCTAGTTTATTACCATATTGACTACTATTTAAAAACAGGAGTTGCCTTTATCAAAAGCCTTTGTAACTAATTTTTATATTAAAATTTCTTGCGGTGCTAGTTGTAGGGTTCCCACCACATTTACAAACTAAAAGGACTCTAACATTAAAAAACCTGTTCCAGATGTAGTCAATAGCGCTGGAGTTCTTTCTTTTACTAAGTAATTTTTAGAACTATTTTAATCTACTCTTTCCAAGTCATTCCACAACGCTCTGCATATGCGCCAACAATTTATAGCATTAAAAAAAAAAAAGTACTGTTCATTCTGAGCCTCCAGGTTCACAAATGGAAAGCTACAAATTAGTGACGATAGGCACTCAGATGGATCCTTAGTAGGGTTGAGCGAACCTGTGGAAGTTCAGGTCAAAGTTTGGGTTCGGGAACTGAACTTGACCCGCTCGTGGTGAGTGCGGGCACATCACTGCAGGTCCTTCTATCTTCATTCAGCAGGACCTGCGGTGACGCCACCGCACTTACCATAATAAAGTCACTAGAACACCGAACCCGAACTTCAGTGAAAAAGTCCGGGTTCGGGTACCCGAACTCGCTTAACTCTTAGAACTAAAGGAGAAGATAAATGCAATGGAATATGTCAGCCTACCTGCCAAGTGCCAACTGTCCTTTCTTTCATGGGACTGCCTCATGAGCCAATTCACTAAAGGGATGTATCTTATGCAGATAGACAGTTTTGGGGTAGTTCTGTGTAGAGTTGGGGAGTTTTAAAATGCACCTTATTTAGGATTCAAATATTGGGAGGCATGTGCCATGCATGTGCCTGCAGAAAGCTAAGTGACAACCTCGATGGGCATTGTAATCATTAGTGGTTGTCACTCAGTGCCAACCATTGTAGGGGAGAAAGGTAAATCAGAAATGCAATAAAAGAATATCTCAACAGTTTCCATTTTTATAGATTTTCATGACAAAGCCTTTTCATCTACAGTCGTGGTGCAGAAGAGTTGACATTTGAACTTTATATGGAAATGGCTCTCAGTATAAGACCTCAGCCTAAGTGATGTGGACAGTGGGAGCTATGCCGGTATTGAAGCATATGTTACAGTTTCTCGCTGGCTCAGGATGACAGCTTGTTTAATGCAAGAGCTGTGAACACTGGAGATGGCCGGATAATTGCAGGTCCCTGTGGGTTTCGGATATGTGGATGTACAGTCGTCCAGCTAATGCTGTGCAAAGTCTTCATCCTGGTTCTACCCAGGACATGACAGAACAAAGGCTCGTGAAAATGACAAAGAATTGCACATGTAGCTATATCGTGTCTTCATCAAACAAGTTCTGGGTTATTAATTTATAGCTGTTCTGTTATATTTAAGGGTCACGTGCGACCCGTTGTACATGCGGTCTCAGGGGTTTGCAGAACATATGGCTGGCTGACAGAAATGTAGAGTATTGTCTATGTGCTCTACAATACAATGTAATCAGTCACAGTTGACTAATTTATCGATGACTCTTCCTTAAAATTAGAGATTCTATTTGATGAAAATTCAAGGTGGATCCAAATCCAAATGTTTGGTGATTTGGTTCAGGCAAATTTTCATGAGAGATAGAGAGAGAGAGAAGAAAAAAATATAAACTGATAAATAAGAGAGAAAAATATGTGTCCAAGGAGACCTCAGATTGCCGTTGATAAATGTTCAGGTCAATTGGAGCACTTGCATTTGGGTAGAATCTGTTTGGATCTGGTCAAATCAAATGTCGAATCATATGTTCATCTCTACTCAGACTAGGTCATCGATATTAGAAATCAGAATGGTGGGGGTCAGACTCCCACTAGAACCCCTGGCGATCAGCTTTTTTTGGCAGGGGGAGGTCAAAAGTCTGACTACACCGATATGATATCCTAAGTATACAGTAGGTCATCAATAAGTTCAAGTCATCAATGTCTTCAAAAACCCACTACAAGCATCAGTAATCACTATATATTCCTCTTGTAGAGCTCCACAGCAGTGCTTATGCCTGCCTTAAAGGGACTCTGTCACCACTTTCTAACCCCCCCTTTTAAAACTATTGTTCTCTCCATGCCGCCCTTGTGATTACAAAGGTGTTGTTATAACATAAATTCGCCGTCTCGTTTTGATAAAAATACCTTTTATGTAACCTGTCAATCTCTTTGGATAAGGTGCCCAGGGCGTTTCTGAGGGTCTGAAGCTGCCGCCCGCCGCCGCCGCCGTTGGTGCCCAGCTCCTCCCCTGATCCTTTCAGCGCCGCCTGAATGTAGAGAAATCCGGCTCTCGCTCAGTGCCCCCTCCTCCTTTTCAAAGATTGCGCGCGTGCGCACAGGCCTGTGCCTGATGCGCCGGTGCGGACATTTAGAATCAGCCTCATTGAGCGAAGTGAAGGATCAGGGGAGGAGCTGGGCACCAACGGCGGCGGCGGCGGGCGGCAGCTTCAGACCCTCAGAAACGCCCTGGGCACCTTATCCAAAGAGATTGACAGGTTACATAAAAGGTATTTTTATCAAAACGAGATGGCGAATTTATGTTATAACAACACCTTTGTAATCACAAGGGCGGCATGGAGAGAACAATAGTTTTAAAAGGGGGGGTTAGAAAGTGGTGACAGAGTCCCTTTAAGGATGAGAAAATAAATTCTAAACTAATCAGGATCATTACAAATTTCACAAAAATTTGTTACAATACAAAGCTGAATATTTTTTGTTTTGGTAAAGCTGAATATTTTTGGTTTTGGATGAATAATGTAAACCGCCGCATAGTGCCATTTTACTGTCTATGTTGGCGAGCAAAACCACTAGGGAGTAAGAAGAAGGATGGTCACATGACACTGGGAGAAAATTGGGGAGGAGGGTTCGCCCTGTTTGTTCTATACCATATGGCTGCTGCTGCCATCATGTCACTGCTTCTGCCTGCCTACCATCATATTCTGTACAGTATGGTTGCCATTGCCACCACCGCTGCAGCTGCTACTCTATGCTGCTAATCACCTACTGTCACTTCCATTACTCCTACTGCCACTACCATTATGGCTGCACAGTTGCCACCACTACTGCTACTACCACCCCAAGCAGTCATGCTTATAAATACAGGCATAATGCATAATTTTTGTATGCTTGCATAAAACAAGCTACTTTTTCTTCTGTCACTTTATGCTTGTGCGTGTATAAATACAAGTAGGCATTCCGCACCCTTTAAGGCACAATTTTTGGACGCTTGTGCAGAACAAGTTACTCTTTCATCTGATATTAACATGCATGTGTATAAACAGGGGCAGTAATCTTCCCCTGTTGAGGCATAATTTTTAGACGCTTGGTCCCAACATGCCACTGTTTTTTCCCATAACACTGTGTGTGTTTAAACAACATCTGCCCCCACTAAGGGACAATTTTCGGACACTTTCTAGTATGAAAAATCTTAACGCATGCAATGATGCAGTGCATTTTTAAACATCGTCAGACATGCCTTTACCCTTGGCTAAGTATGGCATTGTCACTCTGACATTATTTGCTACTGCTGTCATTGTGAGGGTGTTATATACCAATTGCCAGGGCAAATGGATCAACTTTGATTCATTTAGAATCGATTCAGGCAAAAACCAAATTTTTTCAAAGATTTGACTAATTGGACATGAAACAAATTTCAAGAAATTTCTTTATCTATAAGTTACTCCCATTTACCCAAGTATATGCATCTGTGTATATCAAACTAAGACTAAATTGATGGATCTCCTCATAATAGTGTTGGCCGATTGGGTCTTGCTTGTCGTCCTGGCTCTTGGTTGCAGGTAGCACAGAGCACAATAGAGTAATTTCAGGTAAATGGAGATCATATGTCAGTAGTTAATGCCAGCTGGCGTTACAGCAATTCACTTTCCAGCAGAGTGTTTGGCAGTCGATATACACAGGGGTAACAGAGGTGCACACCGTCATTTTAATTACCAGCTAGCAGACAAAAATCACTAATCGATATACACAGCAGATACACAAGAACAGCCATTGAGCAGCAGTGGCTTTCAAAATACATCAAACACAATGTCCAGCAGGAGGGATTTACAGCGATGCTGGCAGGAGCTTGGTATGTATTTAATCTTTAGACCTTTTCGTGTTAACCTCATGGCTTCTCTTCTTTACCTTTGCCAATGGATATTATTATAATCATGCTTTATGTCGTAGGGGAATCTAAAAATAAAAGATTGAGACTTACTAAAGGAGTTACAATTCTCATTTATAGACATGTCATCTTAGAAATCAGTCAGTCCTAGTCCACGCATCACATCCCCTCCTCCAGTTCAGGACTGTATTACCTAGCACTAGTGTTGAGCAAGCATGCTTGGCTGAATACCAGTTCGGCTCGAGCATCGCTATGCTCGGCACATGGCGGTACTCGGTCGAGTACCGCATGTGCTCGAGAGCAATGCTCGAGTATCCTCCCTGCACGTTTTGCGGCTGCTAAGCAGCCAATAAACGTAGAGGTAAGTAATGCCCTCACTGTAATGCCATGTTGGCTAGTAGCATTACAGTGGCTGTCCGGAACACGTCATCGGGTGCTATATATAGTACCCGATGACGCAAGTTCGGCTCATTCTAAGTCAGGGAGAGCTGAGGATAGGTAGGGACAGATAGTGTAGGGAGTGTAATCGAATATTATAAGTGTACAAAAATATTTCAGAGACCCAAAAGTCCTTGTAAGGACTATTGTGTGTGACAGCAGCAATATATTTTTGTAGCGCATCCTGCGCTAAATACCATGCAATAGGCCTAAAATATCAGTGACATCCAGTGCACTTTTTCCATAGATGGTGTCCCCTGCGGACTGTTAAATTATCCGCGTCACATCTCCTGTTTAAAGTGTGCGCATCCCTAAAATATCAGTGACATCCAGTGCAGTTTTTTAGTAGACGGTGTCCGCTGTGGACTGTTAAATTATCCGCGCCACATCTCCTGTTTGAAGAGTGCGCATCCCTAAAATATCAGTGACATCCCATGGAGTTTTTCCGTAGATGGCGTCCGCTGCGGACTGTTAAATTATCCGTGCCACATCTCCTGTTTAAAGAGTGCGCATCCCTGAAATATCAGTGACATCCAGTGCATTTTTTCCGTAGACGGTGTCCCCTGCGGACAGTAAAATTATCCACGTCACATCTCCTGTTTGAAGTCTGTGCATCCCTCAAATATCAGTGACATCCAGTGCAGTTTTTCTGTAGACACTGTGAACTGTGACATTACCTGTGGTACCTGTCCTGTATAACGTTTCCTTATCAAAAATACTGTTGCAATACCAGTGCACTTTTTCCGTAGACGGTGTCCCCTGCGGACTGTTAATTTATCCGTGCCACATCTCCTGTTTAAAGTTTGCGCATCCCTAAAATATCAGTGACATCCAGTGCAGTTTTTCTGTAGACACTATGAACTGTGACATTACCTGTAGTACCTGTCCTGTATAACGTTTCCTCATCAAAAATACTGTTGTAAATATTTTTTGCACATACTCTTCCAAATCCTACGCTACTGTACGTGTGACATACTTTCAAGAATATATTACATTTAAAATGAAGAAGGCGAGCAGTAGCGGGACGATGGTGCACGCAGAGGCCGTTGCCTTGGGCATGGAGAAACTGTGCCTGCTGTCAGAGCACAAGAAAAACAGTCATCCAAGATACCTAGCTTCATGTCCCAGTTTGCAGGGCGGTGCAGGACACTTTCACACGAGCGTGACGGATTAGGTCCGGATGCGTTCAGTGAAACTCGCACTATTTTGCAAGCAAGTTCAGTCAGTTTTGTCTGCGATTGCGTTCAGTTGTTCAGTTTTTTTCCGCGCGGGTGCAATGCGTTTTGATGCATTTTTCACGCGCGTGTTAAAAAAATGAAGGTTTACAAACAACATCTCTTAGCAACCATCAGTGAAAAACGCATCGCACCCGCACTTGCTTGCGGATGCAATGCGTTTTTCACGCAGCCCCATTCACTTCTATGGAGCCAGGACTGCGTGAAAAACGCAGAATATAGAACATGCTGCGATTTTCACGCAACGCAGAACTGATGCGTGAAAAACAACGCTCGTGTACACATTGAAATGAATGGGTCAGGATTCAGTGCGAGTGCTATGCGTTCACGTCACGCATTGCACCCGCACGGAAAACTCGCTTGTGTGAAAGGGGCCTTAAAGTCAGCCCAGTGCGAACAGTTGGTCGGTTGTATTGCAGCAGATAATGCTTCCAGTCGGTTAAGCACCACTCTGTCATCCACCAAGTCCAGTCTCAGTAGCCAGGAGTCTGGTCCACACAATCCTCACCCTAATCCTCCTTCCTCCCACCATTTACATTGTGGCCAAACAAGTGATCCCACACTCGTATATTCTGTGGAGCTCTTTTCAGCGCCATTACTTGATTTGGCCCTCTCTCCAAGCACGCTTGAAGAGGAACATGAGATCTTGTGACCTGATCCCAAACCTCATGAGCATCCACAGTCACAAGAACATGATGGTGGTGAATGGCAATTAGAGTTAAATGAGGTGGATGATGATGATGAGACACAGTTGCCAATGAGTCAACCGCAATTACTGTTTCAAGATTGATGAAGTGGATGAGACACAGTTGGCAATCACAGAGGTTGTGGTTAGGTCAACAAATCAGGAGGATGATCAGAGTGAAGAAGTTGAAGAGGAGGTGGTGGACGATGGGGTCACTGACCCAACCTGGGAAGGTGGTAAGCCGAGCGAGGAGAGCAGTACAGAGGGGGAGGGATCTGCAGCACTGCAACAGGCTGGAAGAGGCTGTGGGTTGGCGAAAGGGAGAAAGCGGGCCACACCGAACAGGCCCGCAACTGTTCCACGGAGCACCCCCTTGCGGAAATCGCCCTTGCCAAGGGGTAGATGTTCTTGCAGTCTGGCGCCTTTTTTGAAGAAAGTGCAAACGACAAAAGAATAGTAGCTTGCAACCTGTGCCGTGCAAAAATGAGCCAGGGCATGAACACTAGCAACCTCACCATCCCGCTCTGCACCTGGACCATCAGCGACCACATCCACTTCCGTGTCCCAGCGCAGCATGCAAATTTCCTTACCCCAGGCCTTTGAACGCAAGCCAAAATACCCAGCCACCCACCCACAGGCCATAGCACTAAATGTGCAGCATTCAAAATTATTGGCCCTGGAAATGTTTCCATTTAGGCTAGTGGACACAGGCCTTTCGCAGCCTGATGTCGGCAGCTGTCTCGCGTTACGCAGTCCCCAGTCGTCACTATTTTTCAAAGTGTGCCGTGCCCGCCTTACACCAACATGTGTCCTGTAACATCACATGTGCCCTGACCAACGCACTTACTGGGAAAGTCCACTTAACCACGGACACATGGACAAGTGCATTCGGCCAGGGATGCTACATTTCCCTGACGGAACACTAGGTGAATATTGTGGAGGCTTGAAGTGAGTCGTACCCTGGGATGGCACAGGTGCTACCGACGCCAAGGATTGTGGGCCCTACATCAATCAGGGTTTCCGTCAGCACCTATGCTAGTGGCTCCAACACCCAATTCTCCTCCTCCGCCTCCACTTTCACCTTTGAATTATCCACGTGCAGCACCAGTCACTCATCAGTCGGTAGCTGGAAGCAGTTTAGCACTGCAGTGGGGAAGAAGCAACAGGCCGTACTTAAGCTGATATTTTTTGGGGACAAACAGCACACTGCCGCAGAGCTATGGCAGGGGATAAGAGACCAGACTGAGCTGTGGCTCTCGCCACTCAACCTAGAATCAGCCATGGTTGTGTCTGATAATGGCCGTAACTTGGTGGCGGCTTTGGAGCTCGGCAAGCTTAGACACAGCCCATGCCTTGCCCACGTCTTCAACCTTGTGGTTCAGTGGTTTCTCAAAACCAACCCCAATTTGCCTGAGCTCCTTGTGAAGGTGCGCTGCCTGTGTGCACATTTCCGCAAGTCACCAACAGCTTCAGCCGGTCTGTCAACGCTGAAGCAGCACTTGAAATTGTCAGCTCACCGGCTGTTGTGCGACGTGAGCATGCACTGGAACTCCACGTTTCACATGTTGGCCAGCCTTTGTGTGCAGCAGAGGGCAGTAGTGGAATACCAGCTGCAACATGTTCGTCGCTTTTCCAGTCAGCCTCCGCTATTCACAAGCGAGGAGTGGGCATGGATGTGTGACCTCTGTGAGGTTTTAAGAATTTTTGAGCAATCAACACAGATGGTGAGCGGCAATAACGCTATTATCAGTGTAACCATCCCACTTCTGTGTCTACTCAAACGCTTGCTGCTCACAAATAAGGACAACGCTTTGCATGTGGAAGAGGTGGAAATGGGGGAAGACATTACACTGGGTGATAGCCAGACCACCCTCAGTTCGTCTTCTCAGCGCAAATTGGACAATGAAGAGGAGAAGCAGGAGACGGTTGCCTCCGCTACAGAGGGTAGTACCCATGGAAGTTTAATTCCATCTGTTCAGCGAGGGTGGGCAGAAGAGGAGGAAGAGGAGATTGAGAGTCATCTTCCTGATCTTCCTGACCACAGCAAAGTCTTGCCTGTTGGTGCTCTGGCACACATGGGTCAGCTGACCAGCAGGCCTTCACCTACAATCTTTTACAGTGTCAGCTCACCTGAAGGTCCTTGCATTAACTTTTTTAGAGGGTCAGCTCACCTGCAGGCCCGCACCTCAAATCTTTTACAGGGTCAGCTCACCTAAAGGCCCTCGCATATAATTTTTTAGAGGGTTAGCTCACCTGCAGGCCCTTGCATATAATGTTTTAGAGGGTCAGCTCACCAGCAGGCGCTCGCATATAATTTTTTACAGGGTCAGCTTACCAGCAGACCCGTACCTAAAATCTTTTACAGGGGCAGGCCCTCACCTAAATATATCTAATAGGTCATTTTTGCGCATGCTGCCTTGCTTGGATGTGGTAGCTGTAACCGTTTCTAAGGCTCCCTCTCCTGAATCAAACACAGATCCCCCATTACCCATAGTTACAATTGTTTGCGCTTGTAATAACATCGATAGGCCAGACATCCGAATGGATCATCGCAGTCACGGGGACTATTTGTGCACTTCTAGTAATTATTTCTTGGCTGCAGATATCAGCTGAAGGTTTTTCAGGTTTGCCTGCCGGCAGATGTTCGTCGATCACTACTGATGAATACATTATTACAATTGCATTCATTTACATAGAGTCATTGTATAGGGAAAGCATTAGCATTGTTTCCGCTGTTCAATATTTTGTATGCGTCAGGTTGGTAATCACAAAAAAAAATCCACTCGAGGTGGGATGATGAGAACTGGATATTCTTGTGGAGAGTGAGTTCTATGTTCACCCTGACAATCTCAGTGACCCAGAGCATGACGTTCCTGTCCATCCAATACAGGAGTGTGAGGTGTCCATCCTGGTTTTCTAGCCAGTTGTGTGTTGCTTTGGGGTTCACCAGCCCTTGTATGGGGAAATGTTATTTCATTTCCTGCCATTAATTCTATGGGGTGGGAAGTTGATGGTCCATGTTGTTTTTCCCAGACTGTGGCCACCATGACACTGTGTGACGACTTGTCCACATATGCCAAGTTGGTGTAAGTGCAGACGTGGCCATACAATGTGGTACAACAAAAGTGTAAGAGTACTATCTTCCCCACATGGTAGGCACTTAATCGTAAATAAAGTAGGCCATGTCAGGGAAGGGCATTGCTCAGGCAGCCCAAGTAGCCACACACATGTATTAGGTCCAGAGATATAGCCAATTTCAGCTCCATTCCCAGTATCTTATTTCTGTGTTTATTCTTCCGCCATTGTTCATAGTTCTTAATCCTGCATGGGATTCAGCTTTTGATTGGAGCAAACAAGAACTAGAAGCTACACTTATAACTTCCTTCCTGTCGCTAAAGAGAAAAAAAAATCACAACCAATTGATAAGCATTTTGGAGTACCAAAATACTAAACACAAGATGGCCAAAGAATCTAGAACATAATATATTATAATCTTGAACAGGGAACAGGATATGGCCCTGGAATCACATACAGAACAGCAGTTCCATGCCCAATCTATGAGGGCATAACTTTATAAAGATCCAGGAATGATTTAGCATCTGCTATCATGTGAATAGTTGATAGTATTTCATTTTTCACACTTTACCTGTGTACTAACACCCCTATTAGTAGGTTCCCCTTTGAATCTGTCACAAACAGGCAAATGTGTGGGACCCAAGAATAGTTAATATTTATTTCTGCTGACCAGTTGTTTCGGGCAGTAGGTGAACATCCACTGTTCCAAGAAACTGGTTTGGCTTAGGGCTAACTTTAAGGGTGTTGCCGTGGCAGAACCTTGTTTGTTATCCTTTAACCCCTATACAGGAATATGATCTTTGCTTCAGGGGAACCACCAGGCTGCTACCTCTTGAGATAGTCCTTGTGTGGTTGGCAGCTGACCCATGGGGGTCAAAGACTCTGGTGCAAAGCACTAAGGGATTAGGGAATAAGCATAGTATAGAGATGGGCCAAGGAGGTCAGGGCAAGGGAGCATACTAGTGAATCCAAGAAACAAGTCTAGCATTAGGCAATGGAGAAATACAAAAAACTGGCTAAGGTCAAGACAGATAGTGGAGAGTCAGAGTCAGGCAGTTCCGTACAAAAGTAATCACACATTCACCAGTTAACTATAGATTAGGAATCTAAAGCTCCAACACCCTTCCCTTTTCCCTTGGAAACAGTGCCTTATATGCCCTAAGGCGGCCAGCCATGTGCTAGATTGAATTTGGATTCACATGCTGGCCCTTTAAGAGTGAGTATGACTATGCCTTTGCACAAGATAAGGCATGCATGCTGCACCCTGCAGAACACATTACATGTGTCTGCAGCTGGTGATGGCACTGACTAGCAGGGAAGCAGGATCGGGCTGCCAGCGAGACAGGAGGGCCGCCTGAGTGAGTAGCAGTGGGCATGGGATCCCAGCACAACACAAGACTTTTATGGGAATTTTTATGTTAATATGAGCATTAGCCAAAGTTTGGTAATGATGTTTTAATCACTTTTAGGGTTACTGCCATTGTTCTTCTTGACATGAAGTGCTGCAATATTTGTTGTCAATCTTGCATCAACATGCTGGAGGCACGGGGAGGTGAGTTCAGCGCTGCATTCGCTGTACTCACCTCCCCTGGTCTTCTTCTGGGCCCCGCTGTGGTGTCAGGTCACAGTACATAGCGGGACCTGGAAGAAGTGATGGAATGGTGAGTCCTGGATATGCAGCGCTGTCTAGAGCAAGTAAGGTAAGTTTTTATTTATTTATTTTTTTATGTCTGATCTGAGGTCTGATGGGGGCTGGGGGGGTCCGATCTGAGGCTGAGTGGGGCTGGGAGGTCCCATCTGAGGCTGATTGGGGGTCTGATCTGAGTCTGATAGGGGCTGGAGGGTCTGATGGGGGTCTGATCTGAGGCTGATGGGGGCTGGGGGTCTAATCTGAGGCTGGTGGAAGCTGTGGGGTCTGATGGGAGGCTGATCAGAGGCTGATAGGGTCTGATTTGGGGTCTGATCTGAGTCTTATGGGGACTGGGGGGTCTGATCTGAAGCTGAGTAGGGCTGGGGGTCTGATCCAAGGCTTATAGGGTCTGATTGGGGGTTTGATCTGAGTTTGATGGGGGTTGATCTGAGGCTGATGGAAGCTTTGGGGTCCCATCTGAGGATGATGGGGCTAGGGGTTCGATCTGAGGCTGATTGGGGGTCTGATCTGAGTCTGATAGAGACTGGGGGGGTCTAATCTGAGGCTGGTGGAAACGGTGGGCATCTGATGGGAGGCTGATGGAGGCTGGGGAGTCTAATCTGAGGCTGGTAGAAGCTGGGGGCGTATGATGGGAGGCTGATCTGAGGATTAGGGTCTGATGGGAGATGGATGGAGGCTGGGAGGTTCTGATCTGAGGCTGTAGGAAGTTGAGGGGTCTGACTGAGGCTGATGGAGCTTGGAGGTCTGATTTTGGGGTCTGATCTCAGGTCTTATAAGGAATAGGGGTCTGATTTGGGAGTCTGCTGAGGATTGGGGGTCTGATGATGGTCTGATCTGAGGTCTGATGAAGAATAGGGGTCTGATTTGGCAGTCTGCTCTGAGGTCTGATGGAAAATATATTTTTATTATTTTCCTCCTCTAAATCCTAGGTGCGTCTTATAGTTCGGTGCGTCTTACAGTATAGTCCAAAAAAATATGGTAATGGCTGTCTACTATTTTGTTGCTATGTTCTTTCAGTGACATTTGCCACGCTGCTCATTCAAAGGTGACATCCAATATGGCTGTACCTTCTATTGTCTATTGGCCTTCACAATATAACAGAGGATGCCAGTATTCTATGCTGTGCTCTAGTTAATGCTGACAAATTCATTGTTGTGTTACTTTCACACTACACTGCAGACGCTTTGAAACTATATTCAGCATTGCTCAGCACTAAATAAGGAAACCCTGAGGCAACAAGCAGAATATCTGTTCAGAAAGACAATGGAAAGCTTATGTTAAGGTAACGGTGTAACGTAAAGTGAATTCAAAACATTTGAGAATGAATAAGCTTACGCAGGCTACGTGAATAAATATATTTACTAAGTAATAAAATATACGATAACACAAATAAATCACTTATATAATAATAAAAAGTAAATAAGCATCACTAGCCTAAATGGGGTGGAGACTCCGTTGATCATGCTATAACCCATGGCTGTCTACCCCGTTATAACACATGACCGACACCCCAGTGTGTACAAGAGAGATAGGGTAAGTCATACTCACATCCTACCTAGAATAGAGGGCCTGGTGGAGTCTCCTGAGTGAAGGTGGGCAGCAGACTTTTAACCTGTTAGCCCCTCCTCCAGTGTGCAGCTTGCATGTCTTTGAGATCACTCAGGAATATGGTCTTATCAGCACAATGGGAGATGGGTACTATCTCTAACCCACTTCATTACAAGGGAAACTTATAATCTATTAATCTATCTTTAAAGGTAGAGAGGTGCAAATAAATGTCCTTTCCTTTCTATAAACACACTCTGGACACTGCTATTGACAATTTACTTTAGAAATAATGCAGTATCTATGCCACTAACAGATTTGGGCCTAATGTCTTATGTGTGTTCAAATATGCAGATTCAAGAAAAAGCTTTCTCTAGTTTAAAACACAAATTGTCAAGCTACTATGAGTTTATCCCCCCCCCCCCCCCCCCCCACACACACACACACACCAACACTGGAGATGCCCAGTCCAAGATTTCAGACTACTATTTCAGTTGTTTTCACTCAGAGATTTAAAACGACACCCTCTGGATTGTAAAACACATGGTGTACACTTGTATTGCTATTTTTGCACCCCATGCTAAAACTTTAACTGTCTGGCGATGCCCTGTAATAGATTTCTGCCTACTATTTCAGGTGTTTAAAACGATACCCTATGAATTGTAAAACGCACGTTGTATACTTGTATTGCTATTTTTGCACCCCACACTAACACTTGAACTGTCTGGATTGGCCCTGTCACAAATTTTGGCCTACTATTTCAGGTGTTTTCACTAAGATTTAAAATGTTATCCTCTAGATTTAAAAACACACATTGTACAGTTATACTGAAATTATTCCCCCCACACTTAAACTGTGCAGGTACTGTAGACAGGACTTTTTTTCCCGTCATGAATAACTTTAAAAAAACGGAATCGTTATATGTGTCCATAGACATGTATTAGGATGAAGCAAAACT
The DNA here is from genome assembly GCF_014858855.1 of Bufo gargarizans. Taxonomy (NCBI): domain Eukaryota; kingdom Metazoa; phylum Chordata; class Amphibia; order Anura; family Bufonidae; genus Bufo; species Bufo gargarizans. The sequence goes on along the minus strand of NC_058085.1, from coordinate 348,513,181 downwards.
GAATGCCTCTTAAAGGTTTCTGTTTTGCATTCCGTTCTAAAATTCTGTTATATTCTATTATAACACTATAACGGAATTCCTAGCGCTGGTGAGAACCCGTCCTAACAAATATTGGGTAACAGGATGGGAAAATGCTTCCTATTTTAGCTATGCTTTAGTATTGCTTTTATTTGTATTATTTTAGGAGCTGCATTCACACTGTGTTTCATCAAACATTTCCTGGGGCCTCATTTAACCACCAGGGGACAAAAGAGTGTCTTCTTGGCCTCCATTGGGTAGGTACGCGTCAGTATATTTTTTTCTGCTGTATGGAATGGCACAGTCTGCTGCACTATTCCATACAGAGACTTACTGAAATGAAAGTTTTTAACATGGGAGGCTTGGACATCAGTGGCGTGTGTCTGAGGTATAGATGAGACATCCTCCCGATTTGTCCTTACCACGTATACTGCAAACACAGTGTGAAAGCACCCTGAGTGGTGGTGTTTCTGGTGGTTGATTAGGTGTGAGTCACACATCGTCTGCTGATAAGTGCCTCTGCTGGAATGAGAAGTAAAACACAAACACATTTATATCTATGGTGCTAATGAGTAGTGTTGATCGAGCACCAAAGTGCTAATGAGTAGTGTTGATCCCCTGCTCTGAAGAGGGTATGGTGCCTGGGTTATAGGAAAAGGTCAGAAATTGATGGAAACACCACCGAAATGGTTTGGGAACAGCATGGGGAGGATATCTGGATGCATCTTGGACTCCCAGGTAGCTGCTGGGAACAATGTTGTCCGAGTAGTACGCCACTTTTACAGGCTGACACTAATACGCACAAAATCAAAGATAAAATTGATTGTAGAGGAAAATTTGTATATTTGCTTGTATATAAAGTACAAGTGCTGCCAAAAATTACAAGGAAGAGGCACTCCGATACAACCTGTATATCACATAATGGAGGGCCTCATTCACATTGTGGTACAGTTGTTCAGGTAGTGGGACTCCTATATTTATAAACCCTATGCACTAAGTGAAAGGGCTGCAAAAAATTACAAGGAACTGGCACTACAATACACCCTTTATTACACATATGATTGATGGCCTGCTGGTGACCCTCAAAAACATTACGGGTGAGGGTCTGCTGCAGAGCTGACTCTCTAAAACATTATGGGTGAGTTCCTGCTGCTGAGCTGATCATTGAAAAAATTATGGGCGAGGGCCTGTTGGTGAGCTGAGAATTTTGATATCTCTGACTTTTAGGCTAACCAGACTGTCTATTACTCTGTAATTCCTTTTAGTGCCGTTCTATGGAAACAGTAGATTTAAAGAGCACACCAAATGCTTGAAATAAATTATTTATTAACTTTAACTTTTCTTCATATATAACATTGCCGCCTCCGCAGCAGATTGTCCATGTACATAACACGTGTTGAAAAGATATCACAAAATGGCGGTATGCATAAGATGGTGGTTCAACTGTTCAATCTTGTCATTCAACATAAAATGGTGGATATATTTCTCTCTTGAGTATCTGTACTCTCACTTTAAGTTATTTAAGCACTTTATGATCTCTCTGAGAGGTATATCTGAGGTCTAACAATTGGAGTTTCACTGCGGGACTGAGGAGTTGGCGTTGGATCTTTCAGTGTGGAGTCATGTTCGACTCTCACTACGTGGCGTCCTACGTGTGTTAAAGTGAATCACCTGACTCAGTCCATCAGCTGTGTGATGACACTAGTACTAGTAGTCTCTGGAAAAAGCTGGTGCCGAAAGAGAAGAAAACGGCCAAAAAAGTAACTTGTAAACGATGATGCTTGGTACACAGCAAGGACCAACAAGGAGCCATTTTATCAAAGCTATTGCAATAAGGATTCATTGTTTACAAGTTACTTTTTTGGCCGTTTTCTTCTCTTCCGGCACCAGCTTTTTCAGAGACTACTAGTACTAGTATCATCACACAGCTGATGGACTGAGTCGGGACACACGTGGGACGCCACATAGTGAGAGTAGAACGTGACTCCACGCTGAAAGATCCAACGCCGACTCCTCAGTCCTGCAGTGAAACTCCAATTTTGCAGCCACAACACCCACCGGAACGGTAATGTACACAAAAAATATGTGTGTATGTGTCCGCATTATAACAGGTTTGGGTGTGAAAAGTGAACCATGGAGTGCTGTTAAAATTGTGAGGAAAACAGGTGCTTTCATTCGAGATCTTGAAGAGGTGTGAATATCTGCTTTATATGAACGATCTGTTCACTTATAACCAAGTGCAATTATTTGACATTGACCAACTATTGAAGTATCATATTATTCTGCAGATATATGACTCTGATTTTAATATTTATCCCTTATGTTATGGATTGCTGATTTTTTATATTAATACATATTTATTGTTCAGTCCACATTGCCCCAGATATTTTGTGTGCCCTCCATCTATACACAACAACTTTGTACTTTGAAATTGAATTTGTGGTTTGGTGGAACTATAAGTAAACATACATATAACCAGTTCAGTATACAGTTCTAATCACTATGTTAACAGTAGGAACATTATATAACTGTTTAAATACCTATTTTGGCCTCTTGCTTCCATAAAACACAGCTCTTAATGGAGTATGTGTCTTTTGTCAGCTCCTCTCTCTGGTGAATAATGATTCCTGCCGCTCCTGCTAGGGGAATTTCCCACACAAGCTGTGTGTGAGGCTGGCTGTAATTGGTCAAAACTCCTGGGCTGTGTGAGGCTAGCTAGGATTGGTCAAGACTACTGTTTAGCAACAACAGTTTAACTCTATACTTTCTGTTGTGTCTTCTGTGTCATCAAGCTTACCTTACATCCATAAAATTTATCTTGATGGCATATTATCTCTTTCTGCTTCTGTGAACACAATATATAACTGGTACATGACATCCAAAAACATGGTCACAGTAAATAACTCTGTTTTTGTCTTTACTATATAAATATAGGAACTGTAATAAGGTTATTGGCAGGTCTAGCTGTATACAAATATAAACTATATTAGTAACCTAGGACAGGTCTTAGCTGGCCAGCTACAAGCTGACCCTGTAAAACATTATGGTTGAGAGTCTGCTGGTGATCTGACCTTAAAAAACATTATATGCGAGAGGCTGAAGGTGAGCTGACCTGCTAAAAGATTGTAGGTGAGGGCCTGCTGGTGTGCTGACCCTCTAAAACATTACATGCAAGGCCCTGCAGGTGAGCTCACCCTCTAAAAGAATGTAGGTGAGAAACTGCTGGTGAGCTAACCCTCTAAAAGATTGTAGGTGAGGGCCTGCTTGTGAGCTGACCTTCTAAAATATTATATGTGAGGGCCTGAAGGTGAGCTGACCTCTAAAAGATTGTAGGTTAGGGCCTGCTGGTGAGCTGACCCTCTAAAACATTATATTTGAAGGCCTGCAGGTGAGCTGCCCCTCTAAAACATTATATGCGAGGGCCTGCAGGTGAGCTGGCCCTCTAAAAGATTGTAGATGAGAACCTGCTGGTGAGCTAATCCTCTAAAACATTATATGTGAGGGCCTGTAAGTGAGCTGACCCTCTAAAAGATTGTAGGTGAGGGCCTGCTGGTGAGCTGACCCTCTAAAACATTATATGCAAGGGCCTTCTGACAAAACGCTGGCGGCAGATCAGTCCAGCACCTCTAAGGCTTAGAGCGCCAGTTCGTGCCACCTGTCCAGCTTGGACACCCAGTAGTTGTAAGACACAGAGGGATCATTCAGGACGCTGACACGGTCTGCTATGTACTCCTTTACCACCTTCCTAAAATTTTCCCTCCTTGTGACACTAGGCCGCGCATCAGGGTGAGGGTGCTGGCGGGCTGTCATGAAACTGTCCCAGGCTTTAGAGAGTGTTGCCCTGCCTCTGTTAGACCTGCTGTGTGTTCCCCTAATCTCCCCTTCTTGGTTGCCCAAGGAACTATGTACTCTGCCGCCAGTGTTGTCAGCTGGAAATCTTTGGAGCAATTTTTCAACAAGTACCTTCTGATATTGCACCATTTTGCTCATCCTCTCCACCACAGGAATGAGAGATAAGAAGTTCTCTTTGTAGCCAGAGTCGAGAAGGGTGAACAACCAGTAATCGGTGTTGTCCAAAATGCGTAAAACGCGTGGGTCATCGGAAAGGCAGCCTAACATGAAGTCAGCAATGTGTGCCAGAGTCCCAACAGGCAAGACTTCGCTGTCGTCATCAGGGAGATGACTCTCAATCTCCTCATCATCTTCCTCCTTTTCTGCCCATCCACGCTGAACAGATGGAATTAAACTTCCATGGGTACTACCCTCTGTAGCGCAGACAACGTCTCCTGCTCCTCCTCATCATCTAATTTGTGCTGAGAAGACGAACTGAGTGTGGTCTGGCTATCACCCTGTTTAATGTCTTCCCCGATTTCCACCTCTTCCACATTCAAAGCGTCGGCCTTAATTGTGAGCAGCGAGTGGGGTGGTGACGCTGATAATAGCGTTATCGCCACTCACCATCTTTCTTAAAACCTTACAGAGGTCAGACATCCATGCCCACTCCTCGCTTGTAAATAGCGGAAACTGACTGGAAAGGCGACGACCATGTTGCAAATGGTATTTCACTACTGCCCTCTGCTGCTCACAAAGCCTGGCCAACATGTGGAACATCAAGTTCCAGCGCGTGCTCACATTGCACAACAGTCAGTCAGCTGGCAATTGTATGCTCTGCTGCAGCATGACAGACCGGCGGAAGCTGTCGATGACTTGCGGAAATGGCCACACACACGGCTCACCTTCACCAGTAGCTCAGGCTAATTGGGGTAGGTTTTGAGAAACCGCTGAACCACTAAGTTGAACACGTGGGATAGGCATGGGATGTGTGTGAGCTTCCCGAACTCCAAAGCCACCACCAAGTTACGGCCATTATCAGACACAACCATGCCTGGTTTTAGGTTGAGTGGCGAGAGCCACAGCTCAGTCTGGTCTCTTATCCCCTGCCACAGCTCTGCGGCGGTGTGCTGTTTGTCACCTAAGCAGATCAGCTTAAGCACAGCCTGTTGACACTTCCCCACTGCAGTGCTACACTGCTTCCAGCCACCGACTGATGGCTGACTGGTGCTGCAAGAGGATAATTCTGAGGTGGAAGTGGAGGAGGAGGCGGAGGAGGAGAAGTGGGGGTTGGAGCCACTAACGTAAGTGGTGGCGAAAATCCTTATAGAAGTAGAACCCGCAATCTTTGGGGTTGGTAGCACCTGGGCTATCCCAGGGTATGACTCATTCCCGGCCTCCAAGACATTCACTCAGTGTGCCGTCAGGGAAATGTAGCGTCCCTGGCCGAAAGCACTTGTCCATGTGTCAGTGGTTAAGTGGACTTTCCCAGTAACTGCGTTGGTCAGGACACGGTTGATGTTACCGGACACATGCTGGCATAAGGCGGGCACGGCACACTGTGAAAAATAGTGATGGCTGGGGACTCCGTAACGAGGGACGTCCGCTGACATCAGGCTGCGGAATGACTCAGTGTCCACAAGCCTAAATTGCAACATTTCCAGGTCCAGTAATTTGGAAAGTTGCGCATTTAGGGCTATGGCCTGTGGGTGGGTGACTGGGTATTTGCGCTTGCATTCAAATGCCTGGGGTAAGACATTTGTACGCTGCGCTGGGACACGGAGGTGGATGTGGTCGCTGATGATGCTTGCGAAGGTACAGGTGCAGGTCGGAAGGCATCTGGGCCTGCGCCTTCGACAGGCAATTGTCCAGCAAGTAACACAGGGGAAGAGGATGCAGTGGTGTGACCCACAGACACAGATTGTGGACCTAGGACTTCGGCCCACCTATTACTGGGCTTTGATGCCATGTGGCGGATTATGCTGGTGGTGATGAGGTTGCTAGTGTTCAAGCCCCTGCTCATTTTTGTATGGCACATGTTGCAAATAACAATTCTTTTGTTGTCCGCACTTTCCTCAAAAAATTGCCAGACTGCGGAACACCTACTCCTTGGCAAGGGAGATTTCCGCCAGGGTGTGCTCCGGGGAACAGTTGTGGGCCTGTTTGGTGTGGTCCACCTTCTCCCTTTTGCCATCCCACTGCCTCTTCTAGCCTGTTGCAGTGCTGCGGATCACTCACGCTCTGTACTGCTGTCCTTGCTCGGCTTGCCACCTTTCCAGGTTGGGTCAGTGACTTCATCGTCCACCACCTCCTCTTTCACTTCCTCACTCTGCTCATCCTCCTGACTTGTTGACCTAACAACAACCTCAGTTATTGACAACTGTGTCTCATCATCATCATCCACCTCGTGAAACACTAATTTCCATTCCCCACCGTCATCTTCTTGTGATTGTGGATGCTCAAGAGTTTGGGAATCAGGGCACACGATTTCATGTCCATCTTCAAGCAGGCTTGTCGAGAGGCCCAAATGATGGAATGGCGCTGAAAAGAGCTCCTCGGAATGTCCGAGTGTGGGATTACTTGTTTGGCCAGACTCTCCATGGTGGGAGGTAAGAGGATCAGGGTGAGGATTGTGTTAAACAGACTCTTGGCTACTGAGACTGGACTTGGTGGAAGACAGGGTGGTGCTTAACCAACTGGAAGCATTATCTGCTGCAATCCAACCGACAACCTGCTCGCACTGGGCTAACTTCGAGAGCATTGTACTGGGCCGCCCTGCAAACTGGGACATGAAGCTAGGTATCATGGATGATTGTTTTTCTTGTGCTCTGGCAGCAGGCACAGTTTCAACGCACCCTTTGACACATACCGACAAACCAATCACTGTAATGCTAGTAACCAATATGGCTACGGCATTACAGTGAAGGGCATTACTTACCTGCACGTTTATTGGCTGCATAGCAGCCAACAAACGTGCGGGGAGGAGACTCGAGCATTGCTCTCGAGCACATGCAGTATTCGGCCGAATACTGCCATGTGCCAAGCATCGAAATGCTCGAGCCAAACTGGTGTTCGGCCAAGCATGCTTTATCAACACTATTAATGAGGTTTAGCGGTATTCTACAACCCTAAACATTCACTCTTTTCTATGTCCAAGAAAGAACCCGGCCTGTCTGACTATAGACTAACATGACATGGTATTGAATATATACCGCAAAAAACACCAAGAATAGCATCACCTCGCAATATATTCAAATTATCAAAAAAACTTAGGCGGTATTCATTATCTGTTTTACAACATTTTGTGTAGTATGAAGGTTGCAGGTTATGTTGCAAAGGTGCGTTGTGCCAAAATTTATGCCTGTACCACTCTCACTCCCTTTTTCCTAAGTGGCAGAAAAAGAATGCGTGGCGTGAAAGAGTGCGGGCCGGCTGGCTGGTCTCATTCGTCATTTTCCACACCAGTTTATAGCGTGGAAAATCACCTTAAATTACACCAGCAAGGGAGCTGTTTAAAGCATGTTGCACGGCCTGTGGCAACAAGAGCCGAAGTGATGTAGAGGTCTGCTCCGGATGGTAGCGCAGAGATTAAGACCAGCGTTTAAATCGCCGGTCATAATAAATGTCCCCTATAATCTTTATTATAAGTGTGAGCTAGCTAAAATAGGCCAATTTCCTATCTTGTCCCAGATAGTAAAATATAACTTTTAATAGATCATAGATTAAAAAGTAAAGAGGTAAGTCCCAATACAAATTACTAAGTGAGCACAAAATATTGAGGTTAAAACTGACTGACAACCATTGATAGCGCAAATGTATTGTATCGCTTGCAATTGGTAGCCAGGAGTGCACTTCCCTATGCTGGATCGCTGCGTATAGCAGAATGTGTGTGTCACATATCTACCATTTGATCCCCTCTGTGCCTAGTGGTTGGATCAGCTGTCAATGATAAGGCAGTAGCCTTTAAAAGATTGTGTTTGGCGTCCTCACTCATCTCTGCCCGTTACCCCTGATGAAGCCAGATTAGCTGGCGAAACATGTTCGGGGGCATTAGTTAGGTTTTTAGTTCTGGTCACTAGTGTTGAGCGAGCATGCTCGGTCGAATACCAGTTTGGCTCGAGCATCGCTATGCTCGGCACATGGCGGTACTCAGCAATGTTTTGCAGCTGTTAAGCAGCCAATAAACGTGCAGGTAAGTACTGCCATCATTGTAATGCCAGTAGCAGCCATGTTGGCTACTGGTATTACAGTGATTGGCTGGCCGGAACGCGTCATCGGGTGCTATATAGCAACCGATGACGCGTGTTCGGCTCATTCAAAAAACTTTTCAAAGACCCAAAAGTCCTTTTGTGGCAATCACAGCTCCAAGTCACTTCGGATAAGTCTGGATGAGCTTGCCACACTTTGGATAAGCACTTTGGATGAGCTTGCCACATCTTACCACTGGGATTTTTGCCCATTCCTCCTTGCAAAACTGCTCCAGCTCCTTCAAGTTGGATGGTTTGCGCTTGTGAACAGCAATCTTTAAGTCTGGCCACAGATTTTCTATTGGATTGAGATCTGGGCTTTGACTAGGCCATTTTAACACATTTACATGTTTTCCCTTAAACCACTCAAATGTTGCTTTAGCAGTGTGTTTGAGGTCATTGTCCTGCTGGAAGGTGAACCTCCATCCTAGCCTCAAATCACGCACAGAGTGGGACAGGTTTTGCTCAAGAATATCCCTGTATTTAGCACCATCCATCTTTCCCTAAACTCTGACCAGTTTCCCAGTCCCGGCTGCTGAAAAACATGGGGATGGTGTTCTTTGGGTGATGTGATGTTTACGCCAGAGGTTAGGAGGTCTGGTTTACGCCAGAGATAGAGTTTTCTTTGATGGACGAAAAAGTTAAATTTTAGTCTCATCAGACCAGAGCACCTTCCTCCATACATTTTAGGAGTCTCCCACATGCCTTTTTCGCAAACTCACAACTTGCTTTTTTGTTTTTTGCTGAAAGTAATGGCTTTCCTCTGGCCTCGCTGCCATAAAGCCCAACTCTAAGGAGCCTACGGCTTATTGTCGTCCTATCTAGAGATACTCCAGTCTCTGCTGTGGAACTCTGCAGCTCCTCCAGGGTTACCTTAGGTCTCTGTGCTGCCTCTATGATTAATGCCCTCCTTGCCCGGTCCGAGAGTTAAGGTGGACAACCGTCTCTTGGCAGGTTTGCTGTTGTGCCATCTTCTTTCCATTTGGTTATGATTGATGGTGCTCCTGGGGATCATCAAAGATTTGGATATTTTTTTATAAACTAACCCTGACTTTTACTTCTCAACAACATTGTCCCTTACTTGTTTGAAGAGTTCCTTGGTCTTCATGGTAGTGTTTGGTTAGTGGTGCCTGTTGCTAAGGTGTTGCATCCTCAGGAGCCTTTCAAAAAAGCTATGTACCGTATTTTTCGCTCCATAAGACGCACTTTTTTCTTATGGGGCGAATGCTGGCAATTTACATCGCAGTCTGGAGGGAGGAGGGAGAAGGGGCTGTAGTAGGCGGGGAGAGCGGCGGGCAGTGCAGGCACTGTACTCTGGCCCCGCCGCTCAGTATGTACTGTATTATACGTAGTGTTAATCATCATATATAAACTGAATAATGATGCGCTCCCCCTGCTCCCCATGTGTACCGTACTTACCGGTACACATGTCACGCTCCTGTAGTAAGCACTAGCAGCTAGCAGGCAGGCCGGGCGGTCGAAACTCACGAAGGTCACGTGCCTGCCCTGTCTACTTTATGAATGAAGCAGGCGGAGCAGGCACGTGACCTCAGTGAGTTATGACCGCCCGGCCTGCCTGCTAGCTGCTAGTTCTTACTACAGGAGCGTGACATGTGTACCGGTAAGTGTCATCTACAGATCCACCACCCCATAACAGTGCCATCCACAGATCCCCCCATCACAATGCCATCCACAGATCCCCCCACCATCATAATGCCATCCAAAGATCCCCCCCACCATCATAATGCCATCACAGCTCCCCCCATAACAGTGCCATCCACAAATCCCCCACCCCATGACAGTGCATCATCCACAGATCCCCCATAATAGTGTCATGCACAGACCGCCATTAGTTCAAACCCACCAAAAGCACACCTTTTGGTTAAAAAGATTTTTTTCTTATTTTTCTCCTCAAAAACCTAGGTGCGTCTTATCATGTGACACTTAGATTGCACACAGGTAGACATCATTTCACTAATTATGTGACTTCTGAAGGTAATTGGTTGCACCAGAACTTTTTATGGGCTTCCTAACAAATGGGGTGAATACATACACACATGCCAATTTTCTGTTTTCAATTTCTAAACAATAGTTTAGTTTTATTTTTTTATATTTTTCTCATTTCACTTTACCAACTTAGACTATTGTGTTCTGATCCATCACATAAAATTCAGATTAACAAAACATTGAACTTAAGGCTGTAATGTAACAAAATGCGAAAAAAGTCAAGAGGGGGGTGAATACTTTTGCAAGGCACTGTATATATATTTTAGCGCATGCTGCGCAAAATACTGTGTAATAGGCCGCTGCGGACAGTTAAATTATTCTCGCCACATCTCCTGTGTAAATTGTGCGCATCCCTAAAATATCAATGACATCCAGTGCACTTTTTCCGTAGACGGTGTCCGCTGCGGACAGTTAAATTATCCATGCCACATCTCCTGTTTAAAGTGTGTGCATCCCTAAAATATCAGTGACATCCAGTACACTTTTTCCATAGACGGTGTCCGCTGCGGACAGTTAAATTATCCATGCCACATCTCCTGTTTAAAGTGTGTGCATCCGTAAAATATCAGTGACATCCAGTACACTTTTTCCGTAGACACTGCGAACTGTGACATTACCTGTCCTGTATAAAGTTTCCTCATCTCAAATACCTTTGTACATTTTTTTGCACATACACTTTTTCAAATCTTACGCTACTGTACGTGTGACATAGTTTCAAGCATATATCACATTTAAAATGAAGAAGGCGAGCAGTAAGGGACAGAGAAGTGGCCGTGATGCAGATGGTGCACACAGAGGCCGTAGCCCTGGGCGCGGAGAAACTGTGCCTGCTGCCAGAGCAAAAGAAAAACAATCATCCACGATACCTAGCTTCAAGTGCAGGCCGGAAGCAGGGCTGCAAGGCTGGATGGAGGCCTGGCATGACTGGGGCTTGGAGGGAGAGGATTCGGGGTTACAAAGGGTTAAGGAGGAAGGATAGTGACGTAAGGGATGAAGGTGTGGCTAAGGGGTTAAAAGGGTTAGCAGGGGCGGGAAAAGGGGCCATTTTGTGAGGACAGCAGTGTGGCAGCAGCCCCCTCCCACCCACCCAATTTTTGTTGTTATTTTTGGCTGCTATTTGCCTGGGGTTAGGTTGGGGTCCTCGAGTGTCGCTTAGTGTTGGGGTTCGGCCGGGGGGTTGCGAGTGGATTACAGATGGTCCGGCAGTGATTGGAGGGTAAGCTTTGTCATAGCGGCCTGGGGCGGTGGGGGGTCCTTGGAGTTGGTGGTTATGGTGGCTCTGGCGTGGTGGGGAGGGAGCCAAAGGAGGCTCTGGACTCCCCAGGTACTGGTTTAAGGTGTGATATGGCGGGTAGCGGCCCAAGTTGGTTGCCCTTGGTTACCGGTTCCTGCCTCTGAGCTGGCGTTCATCGGCTAGAGGTAATTTAACTGAGGGCGAGGCCAGTTATCCGTCATTTATGGGGCTTCAAGGACCCTCCCCGTGTTGGCATTCATGGGTTCTTGGTAAGGTTTTAGGGCGGGGCCTTCAGGTGGGAAGGCCAAGGGTTAAGTTATGTATTTATGATATTTATTTGTATTTATGTTATTAATAAAAGGCTGCTGTGGCCATATAATCCACTTGCTGAGTCTGTCATTATTGGGAGGGGGAGTGGAGTTTAAGAGGTAAGCGACTCGACAATACGCCGGTCATGTCCCAGTTTGCAGGGCGGCGCAGGACACCACTCTTGAAGTCAGCCCAGTGCGAGCAGTTGGTCGGTTAGATTGCAGCAGATAATGCTTCCAGTCGGTTAAGCACCACCCTGTCTTCCACCAAGTACAGTCTCAGGAGCCAGGAGTCTGGTCAACACAATCTTCACCCTGATCCTCATTCTTCCCACCATTTACAGTCTGGCCAAACAAGTGATCCCACACTTGGATATTCCGAGGACCTCTTGTCATCGCCATTACTTGATTTGGCCCTCTCGCCAAGCACGTTTGAAGAGGGACATGAGATTTTGTGCCCTGATTCCCAATCTCTTGAACATCCACAGTCACAAGAACATGACAGTTGGGAACGGCAATTAGTGTTTAATGAGTTGGATGAAGATGAGACACCGTTGCCAGTGAGTCAACTGCAATTACTGTCTCAAGAGGTTGATGAAGAGGATGAGACACAGTTTTCAATTACTGAGGTTGTGGATAGGTCAACAAATTGAGAGGATAATCAGAGTGAGGAAGTGGAAGAGGAGGTGTTCGAGTGGACGATGAGGTCACTGACCCAACCTGGCAAGGTGGAAAACCGAGCGAGGAAAGCAGTACAGAGGGGGAGGGATCCGCAGCACCGCAACAGGCTGGAAGAGGCAGTGGGTTGGCAAAAGGGAGAAGGCGGGCAACACCACAGAGGCCCACAACTGTTCCACGGAGCAACCCCTTGCAGAAATCTCCCTTGCCAAGGGGTAGATGTTCCGCAGTATGGCGCTTTTTTGAGGAAAGTACGGACGATAAAAGAATAGTAGTTTGCAACTTGTGCCATACGAAAATGAGCTGGCGTGTGAACACTAGCAACCTCAACAGCATGATCCTCCACATAGCATCCAAGCACCGTAATAAGTGGGACAAACGCCTGGGTCCACAATCTGTGTCTGCGGGTCACACCACTGCCTCCCCTGTGTTACGTGCTGGCCAATCCCTTGTCAAAGGAGCAGGCCCGGATGCATCCTGCCCTGCACCTGGACCTTCACAAGCATCAGCGACCATACCCACTTCCGTGTCCCAGCGTTGCGTCCAAATGTCCTTACCCCAGACATTTGAACGCAAGCGCAAATACCCAGCCACCCACAGGCCATAGCACTAAATGCTCACCTTTCCAAATTACTGGACCTGGAAATGTTGCCACTTAGGCTTGTGGACACTGAGGCCTTCTGCAGCCTGATGTCGGCGGACATCCCTCGTTATGCAGTCCCCAGCCGCCACTATTTTTCGCGGTGTGCCGTGCCCATCTTACACCAATAAGTGTCCCGTAACATTAAATGTGCCCTAACCAATGCAGTTACTGGGAAGGTCCACTTAACCACGGACACATGGACAAGTGCATTCGGCCAGGGACGCTACATTTCCCTGACGGCACACTGGGTGAACATTGTAGAAGCCAGCAGCGAGTCGTACCCTGGGATGGCACAGGTGCTTCCGACACCAAGTATTGCGGGCCCTATGTCGATCAGGGTTTCCACCAGCATCTAAGTTAGTGGCTGCAGCCCCCACTTCTCCTCCTCCGCCTCCTCCTCCACTTCCACCTACGAATCATCTGCGTGTAGCACCAGTCACTCATCAGTTGGTAGCTGGAAACAGTGTAGCACTGCAATGGGGAAGAGGCAACAGGCCGTGCTAAAGCTGATATGCTTAGAGGACAAACAGCACACCGCCGCAGGGCTGTGGCAGGAGATAAGAGAACAGACTGAGCTGTGGCTCTCGCCACTCAACCTAGAACCAGGCATGGTTGTGTCTGATAATTGCCGTAACTTGGTGGTGGCTTTAGAGTTTGGCAAGCTCACACACATCACATGCCTAGCCCACATGTTCAACCTTGTGGTTCAGCGGTTTCTCAAAACCTACCCCAATTTGCCCGAGCTACTGGTGAAGGTGCGCTGCATGTGTGCACAACGGTGCACAAACGGTGCAGAAACGCTATTATCAGCGCAACAATTCCACTTCTGTGTCTACTCAAATGCTTGCTGCTCACAATTAAGGATGACGCATTGCATGTGGAAGAGGTGGAAATGGGGAAAGACATTACACAGGGTGATAGCCAGACCTCCCTCAGTTCGTCTTCTCAGTGCAAATTAGATTATGAAGGGGAGGAGGAGCAGGAGACTGGTTGTCTCCACTACAGAGGGTAGTACCCATGGAAGTTTAATTCCAACTGCTGAGCATGGGTGAACAGAGGAGAAGGAAGAAAGAAATTGAGAGTAATACTCCTGATGATGACAGCGAAGTCTTGCCTGTTGGTACTCTGGCACACATGACTGACTTCATGTTAGGCTGCCTTTCCCGCGACCCGCGCATTATAGGCATTTTAGAAACGGATTACTGGTTATTTACCCTTCTTGACCTCCACTACAAAGAGAACTTCTCATCTCTCATGTAGAGAGGACAAGTAAAATGGCACAATACCAGAAGATCCTTGTCCGTAGTTCCTTGGCCAAGGAGGGGAGACAAGGGGAACACACAGCAGTTCCAACAGAGGCAGGGCAACACTCTCCAAAGCCTGGGACAGTTTCATGACACCCCGTCAGCACCCTCACCCTGATGCGCGGCCTAGTTTCACAAGGAGGGAAACATTTTGGAAGATGGTGAAGAAGAAAATAGCAGACAGTGTCAGTGTCCTCAATGATCCCTCAGTGCCTTGGAACTACTGGGTGTCCAAGCTGGACACGTGGCACGAACTGGCGCTCTACGCCTTGGAGGTGCTGGCCTGCTATGCCGCCAGCGTTTTGTCTGAGCAGGTATTTAGTGATAATGGTGGCATTATAACAGATAAGTGTATCCGCCTGTCAACTGAAAATGCTGACAGGTTGACTCTTATAAAAATGAACAAGGCCTGGATTGACTATGACTTCTCGATTCCACCAAAGGAAAGTGGCTGAACATAAAGGCACTTTAAATGTGTTGTTTATAATGTACTGAATACACTGTATTCCCATTGCACCCCTTCCACCACAAACAAGGGTATATGGTTAAATCTTCCTTTTCTCATCCTCCTTCTCTTCTGCTATTATATCAACATGCTTATTCGTCACATATAATGCCCTCGCATATATGCCCTTCGCATATAATGTTTTACAGGGTCAGCTCACCAGCAGGCCCTCACCTACAATCTTTTACTGGGTCAGCTCACCAGCAGGCCCGCACATAAAATCTTTTACAGGGTCAACTCACCTGCAGGCCCGCATCCTAAAATCTTTTACAGGGTCAGCGCACCTGCAGGCCCTCACCTAATTATACCTAATAGGTAATTTGCGTGCATGCTGCCTTGCTTGTGGTAGCCATAGCTGTTTCTTAGGCTCCCTCTACAGAATCGAACCATGATTCCCCTATTACCCATGGTCTACAAGGTTTGGGCTGAAAATAACATCGAAAGTTGATAGGGCAGACATCCGAATGAATCATCGCCGTCACGGGGATGTGCGATTGGCCCCAGGTTATCTAGAGTCACCAAAGCAGCAGCAGGCCCCCGCCCATAATGTTTTAGATGGTCAGATCAGCAGGCCCTTGCTCCAAATGTTTTTGAGGGTCACCAGCAGGCCATCAATCATCATTTTTCAAGGGTGTGTATGATGCCCTCCTTTATGTGTAACAAATGGTGTTTTGAAGTGCCAGTTCGTTGTAATTTTTGGCAGCCCTTTCCCTTAATGCGTAGGCTTCATGAGTCCCACTACCTGAACTATTGTACCACAATGTGAATGAGGCCCTCCATTATGTGATATACAGGTTGTATCGGAGTGCCTCTTCCTTGTAATTTTTGGCAGCACTTGCACTTTATATGCAAGTAAATATACATGAAAGAATTTTTTTTTTTTTTCGGTTTTGTGCGTATTATTGTCAGTCTGTAAACGTGGCGCACTACTCGGACAACATGATTCCCAGCAGCGACCTGGGAGTCCAAGATGCATCCAGACATCCTCCCCATGCTGTTCCCGAACAATTTCAGTGGTGTTTCCATCAATTTCTGACCTTTTCTTATGAATCAGACACCCTCCCCTCTTCAGAGCAGGGGGTGCCTGGTTTAATGCTCTGGTTTTCCCATTGACTTCCATTATACTCGGGTGCTCGGTCGAGCACTCGAACATGCCGTGGTGTTCGGTCCGAGCACCCGAGCACTACGGTGCTCGATCAACACTACTGGTCACCATTGTAATAGTGCGCATTTTCAGTTGCTTAAAGTGACAGTACATGTAGATATTCTGCTATAGGCAGCGAGCCAGCATAGGGAAGTGCAATCTCGGCTGCCAATTTTAACCGATACAATAACTTTGCGCTATCAATGGTTATCAGTCAGTTTTAATAAAGATATTGAAGCGAGCATCTTTATTACTTTCATTACATTAAGGCAGGGCGTCCTTAATCATTAGTTTGTAGCACCGTGCCACCCACCAGCATCAGTGAGCCACTCCATCCAGTTAACCAATCAGTCAGTTTTAACCTCACTTCTTTGTGCTCACTTAATATTTTGTATTGGGACTTACCTCTTTATTTTTTATGATCTATTAAAAGTTATATTTTACTATCTGGGACAAGATAGGAAATTGGCCTATTTTGGCTAGCTCACACTTAAAGGGCTTCTGTCACCCCCCCAACCCCCAATTTTCAGTTTTTGACTTATTATTTTTGTTAATGTAAGCAGATTCCATATATGCCCCATTACCTCGGGCTGTGCAGTAATTACAGTAAAAACATACTTTTATTATATGTAAATTTCTTCACTACCAGCAAGTTGGGTGGACTTGCTGGTAGCCGCCGCATCCTCTGTTTGAAAAAACGCCCCCTCCTGCACTTGATTGACAGGGCCAGCGAGCGCTCTCCTCCTCTCGCTGGCCCTGCCTGCAGCCTCAAATCCCACGCCTGCGCCGTACCGGTCGCCATTCAGCGCAGGCGCTCTGAGAGAAGGACAGCCGCTTGGATGCAGCGGCTACCAGCAAGTCCACCCAACTTGCTGGTAGTGAAGAAATGTACATTTAATAAAAGTATGTTTTTTTACTGTAATTACTGCACAGCCAGAGGTAAGAGGGGCATATATGGAATTTGCTGCGCAGCCTAGTATCAGTTAATGTCAAATCCCGGTATTGAATCGATACTGGTACAAAAGTATCGATAATTCGATACCCGGTGCAACCCTACTTAAACTTTGCATTTTTTTTGCACTTTGAATCATATTCCCCCTTTTAGGGTTATGTTTACTGGTTCTTATGCTGATGCTTCGTCCATATTTATTATATGCCACATTGTAGTTCCTGGTTCTGTGTGGGTATGGAGGTAACTTCTATTTTAATCATGGACAGCAAGGAGGCTGTATTACATTTAGAAGCAGCGGTGGATCTGCCAAAGTTACATAGTTGCCGGCGCCTCTACATAACTTTGGCGGACCCACCTCCAGTGCAGGGGCTTACGCTAGTCTTAATAAATGTGCCCCTATGTTTTTTGATAATTTGAATATATTGTGTGGTGTCAGCTATTCTTGATGTTTTTTGTAAACTTAACACAGCCTGCTTGTTGTTATCAGAGGTCCACTTATGGGAATGCATAAATAACTTTTTATGTTAGGGGACTTTAAAAATTATCTTTCACCAACAAATTTACTGATAAACCAGGCAGGATGTCTTGTAGGGCTAGCTCTGCTGAATGTAATGACACATTTCACTTAGTGGTTTCACTTAGTGGTTTGTTGCTTTATTCTGGAGAAAAAGGACTTATGCAATGACCATATGCAAATGAGAAGTTATGTGGGCCCAAGCCACTCTGTCCATTCTTGCTTCGCCTGCTTCCTCTGCTAGACCCTCCTTCTCCTTTTTTGGGGGAGTATGCAGGAACCTGATGGTCCAGCCAAAATCATCAGGTTTGGCCAACATTAATTTAATGATCTGAATACACCGGGCTGAAGAATAGCTATCAATATTAGATTGTGTGATTTTGTTTAGCTTTCCGAATATTTGCTTTAGTGCATTATATTGCAATTAACTGTGGAGTATTTTCTATGAATGACCTGATTCCTAAAATACAAATATGGTACCTAAAAAAAAAAAAAATCTGTATCTTGACATAATAGCATATTGTGTATTGCTCCATAGATATGAAGGCTTCTTTGACTCAGGAGAAAACGCTCCCTATTTATTGTCCTTTTTATTCATTTTCAATTTTTTTGCCTCTTTTTATAGATATAATGGACCCAATCTTGTGTTGAAATACATCAAAGAAAAAGGTCGCCTGGTGAACATAGCGGTGGATGAGAGGAGCTCTCCCTATTATCCCCTCCGGGATCGCCAGGGCAATGCCATTGGGGTCACCGCCTGTGATATAGATGGCGATGGACGAGAAGAGATTTATTTCCTGAACACGAACAATGCTTTCTCAGGTAAGAGGAATTCTACTGAAGCTTGGTCCTGACATAGAGCTGTTTTATGAAGCATCTTGTGCCCCATGCTGAGCTTGGTATTAGATAAAATAGAAATAAGCTTGTGTCTGAGGGATGGCAGAGCTGTTAAGTGTGCTGGTGAATTTTCCTCTATAGTTTTTTTAAGTTATGGAACAAGGAACATTGCTTTTCTTCGGGTCTCCAGTCATCAAATCCAACATAATGTGAGTGGTTGATTGGTTGCATGGGTGTTCTGGTCATTCGTCATCACCACCCGTTTATTGGTGGGACCAGAACTGAGTTAGAACTTGGAACTCCTGCATCTTGATGCAAAATTTGAAACATTACATAAACTGGCTATAGCAGTATTGGTAATTTTTAGAACCTTATAAATGAAGACAATGGTGATGGTGGCATTGCTGCAACACAGGGGGACTATGAAGTTGGACTATGAAGTGGGACTATGAGGATGGGAGTAGAAGTGGACACAGTGTAGATGATAGTTATGGTGTTCACAGTGGCTTGGTTTCTCACCAACAAACCATCCTCTCTCCTAGGGCCGGCGCAGTGGGTCACACTTGGGATAATGGAACTAGTCGTTCCCCAGGGTGCACCTTGTATAGAGTCACCTAGCTGCTGAAAGGTGGGGTTCCTTTGGTGTTATTGTGTGAGCTCAGGAGACTGAGATGAAGTTGAAAAAGGAACTCATGGTTTCTTTACTTGCCAGCCACGTCGACACAAAATGGAGGTACACAGTCTTACAAAGCAGTTTGCCGACAATGGTCTGGCTGAGCTGGAGCAAGGTCTCCTAAGTCCCAAAGCCCTCTTATGTAGTTCCTCAAATAGACATTTCTCTACTCTCCAGTTTCCAGATAAGGGGTCCATAAATAACTTCCATTTTCTGCAGCTCCTAGCAGCGAGGTGTAGAACTCAAAATCACAAGCAGCATGACAGAAACTTTTTCCAGCCACCGCAATACATGCCCAAGACACATTTCAGCTGTTCTTGATAAGTAAAAGCAAATGAACAGTGCAAACAATAGATTAGAACAAAACATTAACAGTTAGCCACTAGTAGATTCCTGGTATCAATAAACTATAGATAAACTATAGATAGATTCCCTTTATGCCCAAAAAATTTACAAGCTATCCACATAATGTTCTGAATAGATGAAACATTCCTCAGGTGGCCCAAGAACCCCAGTAGAAATCTGTTTTGAAGACCATGGTACGATAACAAGAGCGTACAGAAGAAGGGAAAGGCATGTTTTCACATATAATCAACTATGTCCATAAGACACACCCCTGCTTAACAAATACTGCCCACTAGGAACATCCTGTCAATGAAAACAGAAAAACACCAGGTTCTTAGCATCAATTATCTGGGATTAAAGCTTTATTTTAAGATGTGGGTGAAAACAACCTAATCTAAAGTTTTCATTTCTATAGAGAACATCGCCAAATGTTTGCTTTTTGTTGCAATGTGTTATAATTTGACAGATTTGTCAGCTGGTGTGAGCTGCGCTATTTTGACAAGTGTATATTTTTAGTTAACATTTTTATGCTTGACTTCTTTATAAACATTTGCCGCTGCTCAGTCAACGTTCAGACGTTATAAATGTGTCTCTGATAATTTTAATGTGTTTCTAAGTCGGCAAGCTGCCGGAACTGGCAACTGCTGCACTTCACTGATTCTTCTTATTTATAATTTTTTTTTACTTTTTGTGTATTTGACCTAATTTTTTGAATTGTGTTTATAAATGTCCTACTGCTGCTTACAAACCATCACATCAGAAGTCTGAGTTCACATTTATTAAGAAGTTTATGACACTTTTTGAGTAAACAGAATCAAAAAGGTTGCAAACAGTGACATGAGAAGAGGTTTGCGAAAAATCTGTTATTTTTTTCATTTGCCAAATTTGAAAACTGACAACAAAAAGTACAGTAACATAATCTGAAAGAGGACATAGTTTTTACGTTTATTAAGATACTTATTTATACATTTATCTTATTAAGTTTATTTAAGCTATAGGTTTGTATCAACACCCTATAAAATAATAATTTATTAAGTCCGCTGTTATTTTATAATGCATTTATTTTACCTTTATTCCTTCTATCTTCCATTATGGGCTGTCTATGCAACTCTTTTTCTTTTTTTTTTTCTGTCCATGTCCATGAGCGGGGCAGTGTTAGGGGAGTGTCTAAGTAACTAGCTGGGTGGGAGGAGCTATAAACTAGTTGGACATTGTTAAGGATGCGCTGGAGCTGTGACAAAGGAAGAAGTGCATCATGGGTTTGGTTGGATACAGGAACAGAAAGTGATACATAAAAGAAACAAACAACCAGAGTGATTGGTTTACTTGGTAAAAACAGGTCAGGAGAGTCCTAATTGAAAAAAAAGCATGGAGAAGATGTACATGAGGTAAACAACCACATGAGTGTAACTTTTAAAAGGCATAGTTATTCTGGAAAACCCATTTAAAGTTGTCATGGATTTTATTTTCTAACCTTTAAGAGTCAAAATGTCCTAAATGATGTAGTCCAACTATGCCAGTCTTAGTAAATGTGGCCAAAGTGACACATTTGCTTAACTTTTATCTAGAGGTTTTTCAGTAGTTAATTCTCTTGTAGTACCTGGACATGTAGTGACCAAACCTACAGTATACAATTTTGTAGTATGCATGCCTCAGATTCCAAGTTATGATTTTTGTAGCCTCACTTTCTGACATTATCATTCTTCCTACTAATAGCACTAATCCCCTATCCACAAAATAGGTGGGTGATCATGAAGGTCCAAGAGTATAGTGTGCATGTGTGACCACCACTGCATTCTCTTCTATGGGACTGCCAAAGAAAGTGCGAGTTTGGTACTCAGCAGTTCTATGGAGGTGAATGGAGCGGTGGTCATGCCTGCACACTCCATTCTCATAAGGAACTCCTGGTACTCCAATTTCGTGATCGCTGGAGGTCCCAGTGGCCCGAGTGGTTATCTGCTATCCTGTAGGTAAAACCCATTTATAAGGTATTAGTGTTTTTAAAGTGGGGACATAATCTAGAAGCCATGCCTCTGCTAATACAAAAAAAATATTATTCTGGCTTTAGATGCAGAAGAAGTACTAACATTTTGATTATTAATTACACTAAACTCATTCTAACGGGTTCACACATAGTGGTCTTGTGCCTTGCACCTACCGTAATTATTATGCAGTAAGATCGCACATTTTGCCATGATTTTGTGGTGCTTAAAATATGATTCAGCTGTAATATCCAATTGGACAAAAATTTTGTGTTTGGTTTTGCCAAGCAATAATTGGAAGAATTTTTGCACATGTTTCATGTGTGAACCCACCGAAATAGCTGTTGTCATCCAGACAACCACTTTTTATGTGTATAGCATATAGCAAAGTTGTAATTAGTATTTCCCCTTTAATTCCTTGTAATGTAAATGGTTAAAGATATTCGATACCTAGCCAAATTCCTGCAGTATGAAGTGACTGTACATGTGTACTAACCTTTAGGTAGGACTAGGAGAGGCCAGGAGACAAGAAAACACTTAGCTATCATCAAGGTTTGATGTGTCTTGCTACCACCTCCTCCTTTTGTTTGATATGGGTGTCGGACAAGTGCCACATTGGAGGTGGAGCTCGCTCATTTGTTTGGATGACTTTTAGTAACTGGTACTTTACTTTATATTTGTATATCTTGTATATAGTTAAGTATACTCTTTATGCACCTAAGTTGTGTTATTTCTATTTTTCGCAAACCTCAGAATCCTACGATAATACTTAATAAAATCTGCCCAGTGATCAGATGATTGCAACAGGTTCTGCTTCTGAGCCTCCCCACCCCATCCCCAATCAGCTGATTTTCTTCCACTGAAGAACACTACAGTGAGCCTACCTCTAGCATTCATGCAGCCAATAAATACAGCATTACAGCATTTAGAGAGGCACTTCCATAAAAACAGGGTATTTAACATTATTCAAGGAAATTTTTTTGGGCTGTTTTTCTTTTAGAATTTCAGTAGTACTTTGTCATAAAAAATGTAATGTTATTCTCATGTAGCAGTCAGCACAACAGTAAGACCTCATATACAGATAGATATTCCATTGTCAGTTTAATACTGCTGTGAGGGGAGGATTGCAATCTGCAATCTGCAGTGTGAAGGACCTACGTCTTCTGTTTACATTAAGTTAGGAGACAGACAGACAAGCCCTAGTAATGTTTTTTTAAGGGAGCAGTGGAAAGGGACAGAGGACATTAATGAAAGCTGTTATTATAAGGTAATTACAGATCTTTTGATAATCCTTATAACAATAGGTGTAGAATTGGGATACCAGTAGGGCACCTCTATAGTTCTCTCGATAGGACTACATTAAGATGCTCATAGGAGAACATTGCATTGATCAGTGTAATATGTGAGGCTCTAATGGAGTCACTTTCTGGCTACAGTGATGGTCTGACTGAGAAAATTAAAGGGTAACTGTCGTGTTTTCATCAAAAATCAATTTCAGCATATATTACTGCTGCAGCAGCATTATGCATAAAGCAATCTTTAGTTTCTTCACATACCACTGTTTTCCTTGAGTTTTTCCCTTAGTTACGGCTGTTTAAGCATTTACAATATGAGGACCTTCCCAAGATGGCTCCTCTGCCAGTTCTCTGAGGCCAAAACTGCTTTCCCTCACTTCCCCTACACACTCCCATACACATTCCCAATCACACTCCCTGTCAGCCAATCAGATTGGATTACTGAGAGACACGCCTCCTTACTCTGAAGCCTAATGCAGGCATGCAGTGTGAAGGTACCGCCCCTCTGTATTCTGTTTACATTAAGTTGGGAGACAGATGAGCCCTAGTAATGTTTTTTTAAGGGAGCAGTGGAAAGGGACAGAGGACATTAATGAAAGCTGTTATTATAAGGTAATTACAGATCTTTTGATAATCATTGACAGACTAACTCAGGTATACATGCCTAGCTCTAATAATCTAGCAAATAAAAAAATATATGACAGTTACCCTTTAAGCAAAAATGTCTGCCATGCTAAAAGTCTAAACAAAGAGAAATATAAAGGTTATGTAGACCATTGGAGGCAATTTGCTGCTGTTGCATTGTACAAATTTAGCATTAAAAATTACTTTTCAATTGGTCTTACTCTTTATTAAAATTTTTGATTCCCTGTCTTTGTGCAGTCTTGAGTTTCTCTAGTAGCAGGATATCTCTGACCTTATTAACACACACTAAAGCTCATTTCTTATCTTACTGATAAGAATGTGGCTTAAGGCTGTATTACACCAGTCGTTTGCCAGTCAGATCATTGCTGACAAGCGTTAGTAGGAATGCTCATTAGCGATGGTCTGGCAGTGTAATACTGCCGCATATCATCAATTGTGATTACTGCCGTCAATCACAATCTTTCAGCAAGTTTAAAACTCATCATTTGCTGGCAGCAGATCTTGCTGTCTAATCACAATCTGCTGTCGGCAAACAGATTCTGTATGGGGACAAGCGATGGCATTAGCGATCGCTCCTCATCATACTGTGGAGGAGATTTCCGCATGCAATAGAAGCAGTCTCCTACACTGACAAGCAGGAGATTGTCGGGAAGGAAAGTTTCCTTCCCGACAGTCGCCTGCAAAATCTACAGGTCTAACGCAGCCTTAAATAAGTATTTATGACCTTTTAATAATTTAGAAATGAGGTTTACTAGATGAACGGCACAAAGTGAACGTAAAAAGTACGATTCACACATGCATGCAGAGTTAACCCTTTGTGACAGAACGGCTCCATATTTTTAATAAACACCAATTGAAATAATATTTTTTAGCCCAAAATGAGTAAAATGCAATCACAAAAAAAAATTGCCCCTCTGAAGGTGTCCATAGCCTTTAAAAGAGCCAGGACAGGAAGTAGAACACATAGAGTGACTTTAAAAATTATATCCACAAAACCATCAATTTATTTCAGGAATTTTCACATATAGGCTGTTAATATGTGATTTAAAAAAGGTGTCCCTTTTAAGGTTTACTATCCCTTTAAACATCATCATATTCTCTATGTCACAAGCCATTATGTTTTTGATTTATAAATCTTATTCGCTTAATATTTCCGTAGAATTGCGCCACCCACTCTGACTCATTCCCTTCAGTACAATATGCTGAGGGTTCAGACTTCCCACTTACCTGAGCTGAATGAATGAATGTATGCAGTAAGTGCCGTTTATTTCACATTAATGAATGCAGCCCACACACTTGCTTTAGTTAATGAAGTGGGAAGCTAGGGGACGGCGACTTCTGTTGCAGACTCGAGTTGATATTTAGCCAGAAAGCTGTTACAATTATAACTTTAGAGAGTAAGATTATTACCGAGGCGCAAGACAGAGGTTTGGATTCTATCCAATACATTTGTTTTGAAAACAAAGGGACGATGCTTCTCAAGGCTAGGATCTATGGGTAGGTGCTTGATTATTATATTATTTTTACTACTATTGGGGGGGAGGGTTGGGCAAGGTCTAATGTTGGGTTGCTGAAGGTATTCTTTAGCCCCTTCAGGACCCAGACATCTTTCACCTTAAGGACTAAGCCACATTTTTGAAATCTGATATGTCTCGTGACACATTGTATATTCATGTAAGTGGTAAAATTGAGTCAAAATATTTTACCTTTATTTTTTTAAAACAAAATCTAAATTTTAGAAATTTAAAATGTGAAAAATTTGCTATTTTCGAAATTGGAATTTCCCTGCTTTTAAGACATATAGTGATACCTCATTAAATAGTTATTAGTTACCATAATTTAGTATTCGTTTTTAGTAACCATCATTTTGTAAATGTAATTTTATTTTCTTAGGATGTTTAGAATTGAAGCAATTTTTAAAAGTTTCAAGAACATTTCCAAAACTGATTTTATAAATTTTGTTAACCCTGCAGGTGTTTGACAGGAATTAAAGCAAATTGGAGCTGAAACACACCCCTTTTCTTCATTAACCATTTCAACATAAGCTTCTTCTATGACATATTCAATCACAACTACTAACCTGATCCACAAACTTACTTTAAGGGCTCATGCACACGACCGTTGTTGTTTTGCTGTTCGTTTTTCACTGATTCATTGTTCTGAGTTTTTTTTTCTCTGATTTAAGTCTTCTTCCATTCCGTTATTCCACAAAACATATCTGTATGGTTTCTGTATACGATCCGTTTTTTGCAGATCGGAAAAGGAAACAGTAATTTCTTAATCATCAAACACATGAGCAATATGGGCTGGGCATAGAATTTCTACAGTATGGATCTGCAAAATACTGATGAAATACGGATGACATACGGATGTGTTCCGTGTGCGTTCCATATTTTGTACGGACCCATTGACATGAATGGGGCCTCGGACCGTGACTTGCGAACAATAATAGGACATGCACTACTTTTTTGCGGAACAGAAATACGGAAATGGAATGCACATGGAGTACCTTCCGTTGTTTTTGCAGACCCATTGAAGTGAATGGTTCAGCACACGGTCCGGAAAAAAAACAGAACGGAAGCAGAAAGAAAATACTTTTGTGTGCATGATCCCTAAACGCATCTACACATATAATCAACTTCCTTATATTTGTACCGAACTTTGCTAGTTTTTTCACTGAAGTCTGGGTTCAGGTTCGGTGTTCGGGTTATTATTTTCTGTTTTAACATGGTTATATTGTAAAATAATAGCATTCTTAAGACAGAATGCAAAAGAATATGGGCATTTACGGGTTAAAAAAAAAGCAAACAAACTACTCCCCTCATCCACTTAATCGAGATGCAGCTGCTTCTTCTATCTTTATTTAGCAGGACCTGCCAAAGGACCTGCAATGTGCGTGATGACATCACCGCGCTCCCCCACGTGGTGACGTCATCACGCATATCGCAGGTCCTTTGGCAAGTCCTGTTCAGTGAAGATAGAAGTAGCTGCTGCAGCGCGATCAAGTGGATGAGGTGGGTTGTTTTTTAACCCCAAAATGGCCATGTTCTTTTACATTCTGTCTTATGAATGCTATTATTTTCCAAAATATCTATGTTATAATGGAGAATAATAAAATGAAATTCGGGTCCCCATAGACTGAGGTTCGGGGTCAAGTTCGGGTCCTGGCAGTCATTTTGCAGCGAACTTTGCATGTTCGCGATTCGCCGAACATGTGAACAAATGTCCGCCGGCGCCATATTCTTTTGCATTGCACCAAACATTGACCCATGACACATGCATCAGGTGGGACAGGACAGCCAATTGAGACATTTCAGCACATGTACACCCCCCCACCCTATCACAGAACCCGATCTGGCAGCCATTTTACATTCTGTGTTTTGCCAGTGTAGGGAGAGGTTGCTTTGTGGAGCAGGGACAGGCTGTTATGGACACCAAACGCTAGCTAATAGGGCCACAAAAGTCCTTTTAAGGACTGGTATAGGTGTGCTATCGATAGGTGTGATATACTGAGGGGTGTGATATACTTATAATATACTTTCTAACATAGAAAGTATATTATAGTGCATTTGTATTGTGCAGCAGTTGTGTGCGGTTCTGCTGTGATAACGCAGCTATACAGAGGGACAAACACTATTGGAACAACTAATTGCAACAGGTGTGATATACCTGTTGCCCCCACAAAAAATTATTGAGGGGTGTGATATACCTATAATATACTTTCTAACATAGAAAGTATATAGGGTATTTGTATTGTGCAGCAGTTGTGTGCAGTTCTGCTGCAATACCGCAGCTATATGAAGGAACAAGCGCTATTGGAACAACTATTTCCAACGGGTGTGATATACCTGTTGCCCCCAAAAAACAGATTGAGGAGTGTAATATACCTAGAATATACTTTCTAACATAGAAAGTATATAGTGCATTTGTATTGTGCAGCAGTTGTGTGCGGTTCTGCTGCGAAACCGCAGCTATATAGAGGGACAAGTGCTACTGGAAAAACTATTTACAACGGGTGTGATATACCTGTTGCCCCCAAAAAAACTGATTGAGGAGTGTAATATACCTAGAATATACTTTCTAACATAGAAAGTATATAGTGGATTTGTATTGTGCAGCAGTTGTGTGCGGTTCTGCTGTGATACCGCAGCTATATAGAGGGACAAGTGACCTCCTGACGAAGCCGTGGGGCGAAACGCGCGTCGAGGTTGTGCGCCCAGGGTCCAGACGCCCACTCACCACCATGTCTTCAGGTACGTTCTGAGCCAGCTATTTTCCAACACTGCTGTTTGGGACCTCTGCACACATCCATAGCGAGTCCCTTTGCATACCCATGGTGGATATTGTCTTTATGGCCACTCTTATCTGAGTATTCATTATTTCCATGGTTTGCTTTCATTGTCCTAGTACTATGTGTAGAGTTATCGAGCTCTTCCCTGTACCCAGTATGGTCATCTGCATGACTCGTGCATAGTATCTGTGCGGAGACATTGCATTTGGCCATCCAGGTTATCTCGGAATTTACATCATCATTTATCGATTGTACCTGTCTGTGTGCTATTATAGTAACATAGTAACATAGTAACATAGTACATAAGGCCGAAAAAAGACATTTGTCCATCCAGTTCGGCCTGTTATCCCGCAAGTTGATCCAGAGGAAGACTCCTCTCTAGTAGCTATAGCCTGTAATATTATTACACTCCAGAAATACATCCAGGCCCCTCTTGAATTCCTTTATTGTACTCACCATCACCACCTCCTCAGGCAGAGAGTTCCATAGTCTCACTGCTCTTACCGTAAAGAATCCTTTTCTATGTTTGTGTACAAACCTTCTTTCCTCCAGACGCAGAGGATGTCCCCTCGTCACAGTCACAGTCCTGGGGATAAATAGCTGATGGGAGAGATCTCTGTACTGACCCCTGATATATTTATACATATTAATTAGATCTCCCCTTAGTCGTCTTTTTTCTAAAGTGAATAACCCTAATTTTGATAATCTTTCAGGGTACTGTAGTTGCCCCATTCCAGTTATTACTTTAGATGCCCTCCTCTGGACCTTCTCCAGCTCTGCTATGTCTGCCTTGTTTACAGGAGCCCAGAACTGTACACAGTACTCCATGTGCGGTCTGACTAGCGATTTGTAAAGTGGTAGGACTATGTTCTTATCACGGGAATCTATGCCCCTTCTGATGCAACCCATTATCTTGTTGGCCTTGGCAGCAGCTGCCTGACACTGGTTTTTGCAGCTTAGTTTGCTGTTTATTAAAATTCCTAGATCCTTTTCCATGTCAGTGTTACCGAGTGTTTTACCATTTAGTATGTACGGTTGACTTGCATTTTTCCTTCCCATGTGCATAACTTTACATTTATCAGTGTTAAACCCCATCTGCCACTTATCTGCCCAAGCCTCCAGTCTATCCAGATCCCTCTGTAGTAGTATACTGTCCTCATCAGTGTAAATTACTTTACACAGTTTAGTGTCATCTGCGAAAATTGATACTTTACTGTGCAAGCCTTCTACAAGATCATTAATAAATATATTGAAGAGAATAGGGCCCAATACTGACCCCTGAGGTACCCCACTAGTGACAGTGACCCAATCTGAGTGTGTACCGTTAATAACCACCCTCTGTTTTCTATCACTGAGCCAGTTACTTACCCACATACAGATGTTTTCTCCCAGTCCGAGCATTCTCATTTTATATACTAACCTTTTATGTGGTACAGTGTCAAATGTACCACATTGGTGTGCTGTGGTGTCTGTGACCCTGTGCTTCTCCGCATTCTTTCTAATCTGTGGTTGTTCCATTCTTTATACTTTATAATAAATTTATACCTTTTTATACCATTTCCACTTGTTTGTTTTGATATAGAGGGACAAGTGCTACTGGAAAAACTATTTACAACAGGTGTGATATACCTGTTGCCCCCCAAAAAACTGATTGAGGAGTGTGATATACCTTCTTCCACAAAAGAATGTATGAGGGCTGCAATACTGTTGCACCAAATACTGTTGCCCCAAATAAACAGGGTGGTGTGATATAACTGTTGTGGCAATTTTTTTTATTGAGGGGTGTGATATTCCTGCTTCCACAAAATATTGATTAAGGGGTTTAATATACCTGCTTTAACCAAATATTGATTGAGGCCTGTGATATACCTGCTTCCACAAAAATACTGATTAAGGAAACTGATATACTTGCTTCCACCAAATATTGATTGAGGCCTGCGAGATACTTGCTTCCACAAAATACTGATTAAGGGGTTTAATATACCTGCTTTCACCAAATATTGATTGAGGCCTGTGATATATACCTGCTTCCACAAAATACTGATTAATGGAATTGATATACCTGCTTGCACAAAATACTGATTAAGGGGATTGATGTACTTGCTTCCACAAAATGCTGATTGAGGTCTGCGATATACCTGCTTCCACAAAATACTGATTAAGGGGATTGATATACCTGCTTCCACAAAATATGGATTGAGGCCTGTGATATACCTGCTTCCACAAAATACTGATTAATGGAATTGATATACCTGCTTCCACCAAATATTGATTGAGGCCTGCGAGATGCCTGCTTCCACAAAATACTGATTAAGGGGATTGATATACCTGCTTCCACAAAATACTGATTGAGGTCTGCGATATAGCTGCTTCCACAAAATGCTGATTAAGGGGTTTGATATACCTACTTCCACAAAATATTGATTGAGGCTTGCAATATACCTGCTTCCACAAAATACTAATTAAAGGGATTGATATACCTGCTTCAACAAAATATTGATTGAGGCCTGCAAGATACCTGCTTCCACAAAATAATGATTAAGGGAATTGATATACCTGCTTCCACCAAATATTGATTGAGGCCTGCGAGATACCTGCTTCCACAAATTATTGATTGAGACCTGCGATATACCTGCTTCCACAAAATACCGATTAAGGGGATTGATATACTTGTTTCCACAAAATACTGATTGAGGTCTGCGATATACCTGCTTCCACAAAATATTGATTAAAGGGATTGATATACCTGCTTCCACCAAATAGTGATTGAGGCCTGCGATATACCTGGCTTCTACAAATAATGCACTTCTCTCGGGATTTAGGCACAGGGTCATTTTGAAAATGACAGGCAGAGGAAGAGGCAGGCCGTCCCACAGAGGTGGTAGGGGTCGGGCAGATGCACCAGGACCGAGCTTAAGTGGAAAGTTAGAGAAGGCGCGTGCGATTACTTCAAAGGGTGCACCAGAGTTGGTTGAGTGGCTCACTAAGCCTTCCGCTTCTGCACCCTCCTCATCCTTTGTATCTGCACCCTCCTCACTCTCTACTGTGTGCACCCCCAAATCCACCACCAGCACCATAGCCCCTCCACTCGAGTCAGAGGAATTAATTTTCCATCCATTCCTAGACCTTACCGATAGCCATTCT
Organism: Bufo gargarizans; assembly: GCF_014858855.1. Lineage (NCBI taxonomy): Eukaryota > Metazoa > Chordata > Amphibia > Anura > Bufonidae > Bufo > Bufo gargarizans. The sequence continues at coordinate 348,482,584 of NC_058085.1, read as the reverse complement.
TGACATCAGATGAGGAAGAGGAGGTAGCAACAGCCGCCACCCAGCAGTCTGATGACAGTACCCAGATCAGCCTAAAGAGGGAGGTCCCCGCTGTTGCTGCCTACTCCGAGATCTCTAATGTCAGTGGTGGTGAAGGTGACGTGTCGATGGACGTCACGTGGGTGCCCACAAGAGAGGAAGAGGAGGGGAGTTCAGAGGGAGAGACGGAGCAGCAGAAAGGGAGGAGAAGGAGGAGAAGCAGGCAGAGCTCGCTGGGCACAGGAGGCAAAAAGCAGACTGCAAATGTATCTGGAGCGAGCCATCCACCATGCACGGTCAATTCTGGCGCTCCCAGGACTCCGGCACATGGCACCGCAGTGTGGGCTTTTTTTAACGTGTCAGCTGCAGACAATAGTGTTGCGATCTTCAGCCTGTGCTGTCAACGCATAAGTCGCGGTAAGCCCAATACTCACCTAGGGATGACCACCTTAAGAAGGCACCTGGCCTCTCATCTCCGAGCCCAGAGGGAGCAACACCATCAGAACTCACAAAGCCACACTCCCGGCGCTCCACGTCCTGCCTCTTCTCCTTCTCCACTCTCCTCCCATTTCTCCTCCACTCCACCGTGCTGTCATCGCGTTCATCTGGCAGAAGGCAGGCTTCCGTGGCCCAAATGTTCGAGCGTAAATTGATGACGCCGGATAACCCTCTTGCCCAACGGCTGACCGCTATCTTGTCGGAACTACTGCCATATAAACTGGTGGACTTGGGGGCCTTTAGAAAATTTGTGGCCATTGGCACACCATAATGAAAGGTCCCCCAGAAGGAAATATTTCTCCCAGGAGGGCATCCCAGAGCTATATGGCCACGTTCAGCGGCAAGTGAATATATCTCTGGCACACAGTGTCAGTGGCAAGATACATCTGACCACAGACACATGGTCTAGGAAACACAGGCACGGAAGGTACATAACTTTTTGCTGCCCACTGGTTGAACCTTCTGACGGCCGTCAAGCATGTAACCCGTGGCACCCCTGTGTGGATTTGGTGTTACCGCCACGGATTGCATGCAGGCCTGCCTCTTCTTCTCCTCCTCCTACTCCATCCTCCGTCTCCTCCTCGGCTGACTCCTCCTTTTCCACTGCTGCTGCCTCTTCCGCTGCGCCCCCCAAGCTCCCCAGAACCTATTCGACGTGCCAGGTGAGACATTGCCATGCTGTGCTGCGGCTGCTGTGCCTGGAAGCCAAGAGCCACACCGTTCCTGCACTGCTTTCAGGTCTGCGGTCACAGGATAATCAGTGGCTAATCCTGATCAATTTGATTGTTGGTAAAGTGGTGTGCGACAGCGGTGCCAATCTGCTGAGCACACTAAACAGGGCAAAATGACACACGTCCTGATATCACAGACAGGAGAGCAGACAGGCAGGGATTGCGGACGGCGCATGCGCGATTCTGTTACAGGATCGCGCTTGTGTCTGAAAGAAAGACTGGATCAAGCGGAGGAGGAGGACGGCGCATGCGCAGGATTCACAAGCGCGGTCCCGGCGACTGTGCCGGCTGTCAATTACAGCGCATAGAGGCGGCGTTAGGGCAGGGGAGGTACGGCCAGAGGAGAGGGAAGGGCTACCCCCTTGACTTGTTGCTTGACTGTTGGAGCACGAAATTTTAACTTTATAAGACGATATCTTTATGAATAAACAGCGCAGGAAAGCGGCACTAACATGGATAACAACACACTCAAGATAATCTATAAGGTACTGTTGCTAGTTTATAAAGTGAAAATGAGGTGAAAGGTTCGCTTTAATGAGATCACCAAACTGGTCAGTCGCAGCCAGGGCGCCATCAGTGACATCGTGCCTTGTGCCTTCTTTCTGGAGCGTGCATTGTGTTGTGTCATTGATCAAGCCGTCGAGGAGCAGGAGCTGAAAGATGAGGAAGTCACAATGCTGAATGAATTCCCAGGGGGGCTACTCCATCTGAGACAAGTCAGCAGCAGTCTGAAGAGGAGTCAGAGTCAGATGGTGGCTGGAGGGAGGAGGAGGAGGAGAAAGAAGAGCAGGCTTTGAGGGGGACTTTAAACTTTTCTGGGATCCCTGGTGTTGTCCGTGGCTGGGGGGAGGAGACCAAGGACAACATTCTCCTGGGCGATGAGCAGGAGCCAGGGTGCTCAACCGCTTCCAATTTAGTGCAAATGGGGGCCTTCATGCTCCAGTGTTTGAAGAGAGACCCCTGTATAAAAAGCATAAAGGACAAAGACCAGTACTGGGTGGCAAAGTACTTAGACCCCCGGTATAAACACAAAATGGCGGACATGTTCCAGCATCACAGAGGGCTGGCAGAATGCAGCATTTCCAGGCCTTGCTGCGAGAGATGCTGCATTCTTCTGTTGCGGGCACTGGCAGAGGACTTTCCACCAATAGCGAGGTGTGGGTATCAATCCTACCACGTCTGAAATAAGAGGGCGGTTTGAAGATGTGTTGGTTACTCCGGATATGAGATAATTCTTGCCCTCCGGATCCAGCCTTAGGGAATGCCTAGACCGACAGGTGTCCGACTACATCAGGTTAATGGCCGATGTGGACGCTCTGAGAAGCGAGGAACCCCTGGACTACTGGGTGTGCAGGCTTGACCTGTAGTCAGAGCTGGCACAATTTGCCAAGGAACTCTTGTCTTGCCCCTCGTCAAGTGTCTTGTCCGAAAGGACGTTCAGCACATGGCAGGGCTCAGAACGGAAGGAGCACCAAATTGATTTTTGAAGGCAGATTCGTTGGACTTATTTTTAGCGCCACGTGGCATTTGAAGAGACTCTGAGGTACCCCTACAATGGAAACCCCCCAGAAAGTGAACTCATTTTGGAAATGACACTCTTCGAGGAATTTTTCAAGGAATGTAGTCAGCATTTTGACCCCACAGGTATTTTTGGAAAATGAATGTACACAGGAAAATTGTCATTTTTCCACAGATATACCAATTCAGTTCCCAATATCTTGTGTGAAAAGTTAACCCTTTTAGTATTATGCTATGTTTCGTTGAATCATATGAGAGGGCTCAGGAGTGAAATAGCACCATGCACCATTTTGAGGCCCAGTGTACTTTTGCTGAGGACTGTAGAGGCTCCGGGGTGAAATAATAAATGGAACCCCCAAGAAGTGACCTCGTTTTTGAAACTCTGCCCCTCAAGGTATTTATCAAGGGGTGGAGCGAGTATTTTGATGCCAAGAGTATTTTGCAGAGATGAATGTGCAAAGGACTGTGCAAGTTTTTTTACGGGGTGGGTTGATATTTTCATTGGTACCATTTTGGGGTACATAGTAGTTTTTTTGATCGCTCGATATTATGCTTTTTGTGAGGCAAGGTGACAAAAAAGGCTGTTTTGGCACCATTTTATGTATTTATTTTTTATGGCGTTCACCTGCGGGGATAGATCATGTGATATTTTTATAGAGCCATTCATTATGGATATAGCGATTCCTTAACAGCCATCAGCATCCCGCACTCACATTGGGAGAGCCAATGGGGTGAGAGAAGGAGCTCCTTCCCTCTGCAGACCCCTTAGATGCAGCTGTCAGCATTGACCAAGACATCTAAGGGGTTAATCCACCAGCATCAGAGTTTTCAGCAATGTCGGCAGAGACAGCAGGGGCCCCTGCTACTGATCAATGCGAGCGCAGCTTCCACTTGACCAGCACACTGTACGTGTAAGACACTGGTCCATAGCACACTGTCGGCTACGTAATACATGTAGAGTGCAGGTCTGGAAGTGGTTAAGAGGACCTGTCACCGCTCCTGACAGGCCTGTTTTAATAGCTTTCATGCATTCCCCATGTAATATGAATTCTGAAGCATCTATTCTTATGTCTGTATGTTGTGTCATCCCTCTGTTATTCCTTCTAGACGTTATGAATGAATAACCAGCAGTCTGCAATGAAGGTTCAGATGTGTGTTTTTACAGCCTGACACTATCCAATGAATGCTGCCAGTGTCAGACTGTGCAGGGACACGCCCCCAACTGGTAACACCCAGCTGGACCTTTATTACCAACTGCTAGCAATTCATTCATAACGTTTAGCAGGAATAATGAAGGAATAGCATCATAGAGTTATAAGAATAGATGGTCCAGTTGTCAGAAGAGGTTGCAGGTCCATCCATCATCATATGCCCTAGGGGGTATTTTAGGGCGTCCCTCATTAAGGACCCTCATTGGTTATTATAGTGTGTTTACAAGGGGCGTTTCTCACTCTGGAGGACCTGCAGTGTTCACACGTTACATAGACTTTATGGAAATCTGTAATGCTTTATTCTTTCTATGATGGCGCTAAACACTTGCTGTTGGGTTCTATTGCAGTCTACGATGGATCGCTGGGATTGCAGCAATGGGTCAGTCTGTGACTGTTAAAGGGGTATTCCCATCTCATAAAATGATGGCATAGTGCCAGGATATACTATCAATTTATGACTATGGGGCTATGATCTTTGGGCCCCTGGGGTAGAGCTGCAGTCTATCTATGCACAATAGTGCACGACCACCCGCTGTGCACGACACTGCAGCATGGTGGTCGGGAGCACGCTGTGCAGGTCAATGAGTGAAGGGGCACAGTGCTGAATCAGTACTCCGACCCCTTCCTTCTCAGGGCCACAGAGGTTGCAATCCCACTAGTCATATAGCAGTGGAAATGGGAATGCGTCTTGAGCTTTGGATGTAAACAGAGAAGAAGCAGAATGTCTAGTTATGTATTATAAGTTGTTTTGTGTTTTTTTAAATTCACAAAATTTTTAATTTAATTGCTTTCCTTAATTTGTCTATAACAAATCTCATTCGAGTGCTGATTTACAATTTAATGGAAGAGATATCCCTAATTACCTGAGTAAAGCAGATGTCTGCGATGTGCTCGGGTAGTCAATTAACACAGGTTGTCTGTTTTGTGACGAAGCCAGGAATCTTTACAGTCTCGTAAGATTTCATTTTGGAATTTATGTAGGTCTCATTTTGTCATTTCCCTGAACCTCCCCCCCCCCCCCCACCCTTGGTCTGCTGACATCTCAGGACCTGGGGATTTATTCAGTCCCCATTTAATTAACCAGTTAATGTTTTTTTCTATCCTGCTAAACATTGACCGTAATGAAACCAGGCTACAGTTATTCTCCTGAACACCTTTATAGCAAAAATAAAGCCATTTGCAAAATAGTCCTCAATCCTGATTAACCCCTAGAGTACTGGAGGATTTTTAATTTTTGCGTTTTCAATTTTCCTCCCCGCCTTCCCGAAGCCATAACTTTTTTATTTTTCCATTCACATCGTATCAGGGCTTGTCTTTTGCGGGACAAGTTGTAACTTTCATTGCATATGATGTACTGGGAAGTGGGAATAAAATACCAACTGGGGTGGAATTGGCAAAAAAAATGCATTTCCGTCACAGTTTTACGGGTTTTGGGGCACATTTATTTAGAATAGCGATTTAGACGCTGGTCTTAATTATGCATGCGCTCCTGGAGGAAGCCCAAAGTTATGTTCAGGTGCAGGCCTCTATGTAAGGGCTAGTTCACACGAACGTGTGCTGCCCGTTGCCGTATTGCGGACCGCATTTGCGGATGCGAAATACACGGGCACCGTTTCGTGTGCATTCCGCATCACGGATGCGGATCCACTCATTTCAATAGGTCTGCTAATCCGGATATGCGGAATGGTGAGGAACGGATGAACGGGACGGAACACTACGGAGCACTACGAAGTGCTTTCTGAGGTTCCGTTCCATGCTTCAGCACCGCAAAAAGATAGAACTTGCTCTATCTTTTTGCGGAACGGAAAGATCATGGACCCATTCAAGTGAATGGGTCTGCGATCCCCATGCGCCTGCCCCACGGACGGTGCCCGTGCATTGCGAACCGCAATTTGCTGTCCACAGCACGGGCAGGGGCTTTACATGTTCGTGTGAACGAGCCCTAACTTTGTTGCTTTCTCCTGCGGGGCGTGCAACAACCTATAATCTATGCCAGCAACCTTACAAAAGTGGTGTATATCAGTACATAAGTGTGCCCCTTTGTCACTACGGTGTTCCCTATGCGGTAGATAGATATTAGATAGATAGATAGATAATAAATGGATAGATAGATAGATATGAGATAGGTTCCACAAACCCACCCTGCAATTGCACACAACATACCTGTAGGAGAAGTAATGTAATATAGTTACCATTCCAACGTTGCGTGGATCGGCCTCCCTAGAACCCAATCATGTCCTGCTCCTCCAGCTGCTGCTGACATCACACCCTTTTCCAGGTTTTCGTCCTGGGCTATGGACGGGTCACTTCTGCTATGCATGAGGCCAGAACTATTCCTCTCCCTGACTCACGGTGCAACATCCTGAATCTACCTCTTCTACGAATGCGCCAGGGAGAGGAATGGTTCTGGTTTCATCCACGACAGAAGTGCTATCCCATCCATAGCCCAGGACAGAAAGCGGGTTAAACATGGACGTGACATCAGCACAAGTTGGATATTCATAAGGAAAAGGCGCATCATGTGACCAGCTTCCAGGAGGCGATCCATGCCGCCTCGACATCGTAAGTAAATAGCAAACTTTCTTCTACAGCCGTGTTGTATGTATGGCTTTGAAGGACCAGTGGTGTCCTGGAAAACCCCTTTAACTCTCATGGTCCTAATTTCTCGGTCACCCAGAGTGTCTTCCCCTTTTCTTCCCTTAGTTATTCCTGGCAGTCAATCACAATAAAAGAACCCTCTCTTTCCACAGAGTGTGGAACTAGATTAGATAGACATGACCAAAGTTTGCTTTTTGGTGACGTGTAAAGGCAGACCACACTCTGTGGGGTGGAGGACCATAGCCATGAGCCAGGCCTGAGAGAACTAAAGAAGAACCCTTCCAGATGACTGGTTCACGCAGTTTTGAGCAGAACTTTTAATGAACATCTTGCTTCCTCCTCGTTCCTTCCTTTTGAATTGTTGGCAGAACCACACAAGTGGGAGTTTTTAGATAGGACTAGCACACAGTTGCTATTTTATCATGTTGGTTGTCAGCTCAGAGTATAATTAGAGAGTGAATGTAGGAGTGTGACGGGCAGCCTCCCCTCAGGGCCCTCTATATAACGCGTCCCAGGTGTAGAAATGCTGAGTGGTTTAGTGCGGCCTAAAATGCCTCTTTATGTGTGTCATGGTGCTCCTACATGGATATGGCTGGACCCCAGGCTTTGGCTCCAAAGCAATAAATAGGGGGAATAATTTAGGGGTAAAAGAATAACTTGAGTCCAGACCTTGAGATGAAGTTCAATGGCAGCTTTACTTTGCATAAACGTTCTCCAAAACATTTTACAGGCTTTGTCTTGGTTCCAGCAGGCTTTAGCATGAAACTGGCAGGCAAACTCCACTCTGCTACATCTGTTTCTCTCTGAATCTGCTGTACTGACAGGCTGGCAGTATAACTCAGCTTCTTCTGTATGCTGCACTTCACTTTGTAGTCTGACTCTAGGTTATGCCAGGGAACTTTCCTCCTGGCTCCTGAGGCTTCAAGCTTTGGCCTCCATGGCCAGCAGAGCTTAAGGTGCTCTGGCTGGCATGGGCATGTCCAGCAGAGACTTGCCCCTGCACACCCTTCCCCTAGCTGGGGGTAAACTAAACTGACTAGAAATTCTACCCCACCCTTCCTGCAGGAAGTAGGGCTGGCCCACTCCCCTACAGAGGTGGGTTAGGATAGTATGGGTAAGTTCCACTCTCTCCAACTATATGTCACGGCTGTTTAAGGGTAACCAGAGCATACACAGTAAGAAGAGCTACTGACCGGACCCAAACTAGGGGAGAGAAAGGGTGACCCCTGTCAGACCCTCAACACTCTCCCTATGCTGCTAAAGCACATGCCCGGATCCAAATGGTGGAACGAGGCATGCCCGCGTACCTTAGACTGATGAGCCCTGTAACCCCTACAATAGTGGAAGGGGCACGGCCACCGATGCCCTGCTCAGAATATGGAGGGAACCGTGGCCACCTCAGATCCAGTCAGGAAATCACCAGGTACACAACAAAGTCTGCACACTTAGCTGATGGAGCTGCAGCCGCAGAGAAGACGGATCCAAGGGCCGCTGGCAATATCCGGAGTGCTTGCAGCAGCAGAACACAGGTCCAGAGAACTAGTAGCTTAAGAAGTGAAGATACTCAAGGCAGAGCTACAACTGAAAAGAGAAATATAATCCACGCCCTGCAATAGGAGGAGGGGTGATTTAAAGGCAGGGAAATCAAACGCAGGAGAGACAGCTGGGAGTAAAGACCTCATCACAGGGGCGGAGAAACAGAACAGTGAGAACACCTCCAAACTCTAAGTGACATCATCACAGGGGTGGAGACACAGAGCTGTGAGAACGTCTCAAAGCTCTGGTAGTGACACTATAGCTGTGCCATATTTGCTGCCACCTGCTGGTGAATCAGGCCCAGTACATGAACAGTTACATAGCATTAGAAATGCACAGTGTGGAGGACCTGGAATAAATGCCTAAGATGACATGAAGTTAGACCAATAAAGAAAGTAGCAAGGTGCAGAAGGGGTAACACCACTCTGGGGTGTTACATTCTCCTTTACTTAAAACCAAGCCGTCCTCGGCTTGTGCTTAGGATGTGCTCTAAGGGTACCCAAGGAAAAGTTAAAGTGCTGAAAACTCTATACTATTATGACATACATATACTAACATAGAGATGGCTATGACTAGGTTCCTGCCCGTATTAGTAGAGTGCCTATTCACAGTTTGCCCTCTCGGTATAACTAGTGAACCAAAAAAGATACTGCACTAAGCACTCAAATACTCTACACAGGACTGGGCCAGATTCATATATGGAGCGTGGGGGTGTCATGTACTGTAATCTCTCCACGATACTATGAGACGCCTGCAAATAGAAGGGTGGCTTCATCCTGTAATCCCTAAGCACCAAGGCCTTATAATGCTTTACGCTTTGTCACCTTGATCACTGAACAGGTTGCTAAACATTTATGTCCATAAGGTGGCACACTAAGCCTTAGGACATAACAAACTAGGAGGAGGAGCCGGTTCTCTACCATAACTCCCAGCATTTTATATTAACATCCTCAGAGGCAATCCATATCAGCTAGAAAGTAAGGTGCTAGCTATCTGGCTAACTGCATTATTTTACCAATGTCCATTTAAAGTGCATAGGATCACATTGTTGTACCTGTAAAAGAGTACATACAATGGGTTAAGTACTTGAACGTTGCTGAAACAGTAAAACATTAGTGCAAAAGTAGTGCAAATATATAATGCAATCAAATTCACATTAGAGTCTTTTACTTAAGTGCTGGCGAATGAAGTGCAACAAACTGGAACAAATAGTGCAAAAGTAATATGTAATCCACATGAGGTAGTAATGTCAATACTTGTAATCTACATGAGGTATGCATAAAATAGCAGCAATTATAATGAGAACCCCTTAAGCAAGGGGGGTTCCCACTTAACCTGAGAAGGGGAAACAAGGAATTGGCGCAGATGTGTGCACCTTAGTAATATTTTGCAGATGGAGGGAGTCCTGACAATCCATGTCCATCTGGATGAGAAACAAACAGGGGGGCATAAAACAGAAAATGGGCCAACACGGTCTCATCCGTCAAGTCTAGTCCATGTTGTGGCTTCCATTAGTCTAAGATTTTTCCTTTTTTTAAGGATGCAGTAGAGGGGCTCCTTAGAGGAGAAACCTGAAGTCCTCCTCGCTGCTGCTGAAGGACATAAGAGGGTGCTCCTGCCTCTTGTATGCCAAGCTCGCAGCCATGGTGGTGCTCCGCTGAGCTCTAGTGGAGGACTCTGGTAGTGACCGGGTGGTCACACTGGCTATGGCGACAGCCACATTTATTTGCAAGTTGCCGGAACCTCCTGCTGGGTCAGGGGGACTCAGGGTCTCCGGCTCTAAAGGCTGTGGCCAAAGAATCTCCAGTGGTAGTGATGGGAATCGGGAACTTCTCGCTGCAGCGGATGCCATTTTCCAGGGCAGCTGGTAGTTAACCACCATAGGATTATAGGAGAAAGCGGTGGTTGTCAGGTATCCCAGCTGATAAGTTGGAGCCGGTGGTACACTTGGGATCAGTAGGTCCGGCTGGGGCTGAGGTTTCTCCTGGAAGCGGAGGGCTCCCTCTGGTTTCTCCTGCAAGCTCTCATCTGCTGGCATAGGGACAAGTAGTTTGGAGAGGAGGGTTACCTCGGTGGAAAAGAGTCCCTTGAGAGAGTTCATGGGGGTATACTCAACGTGGTCCCCCACGTATAGGCTATGACGGGCCTGAGGGATGTCGGGGCGTTTCACAGACCAACGACCCACAAAGACTTCCTCACTATCTTTATCGTCTGCCAGGAATCTGCTGCCACGTTCCACCGAAAACCATAAGAAGGTGCCACGGTGTCTCTAGATGCGGTTCCCCGGCCATGGATGATCCAGGACCTGGATTACCCAGTCCTCGGTCACCTTCTTATAGTCCCACATCGTCTGAGTGTAGGCCGTCACCTTCGGCGGGACCATCGTATTTTGGCGGATGGACGAGCAGTCCTTTCTGGGCGGTGGAGTGGACATTCCAGCCGCCTCCACCGCACCAGCCGGCATATCGAACACCTCCGGGTCTCTTGCTGGGTTCCGCTGCACTTGGGAGAGTTTCACTTCTTGCAGGGCAGCTTGTACTTGAGGCTCATCGCCCCAGACCATCTCTCCCCAGTTAGGCCGCAGATGACGCGCTATCTTGTCTTCCTCTTGGCTACTACAAACTGGTAAAAGGGGTAAATTCTTAGGGGTGAAGTCATTACTCTCTACACTTGCACTGGGCAGTTACCGGTGGGCAGGGCTGTCCCTTCCCGCTCTTGGGCTGGGCGTTTCCCTGTTTTCCTGCTCTTAAGGTACAAGAAGAACATATGCCATCACTGGCAAAGATGCGGATTTCCCGTCGGTAGCTGGCATGCACAATCTTGCGCCTGTTGTTCCGCAATAAACGTAGTAAAGTCATTTTTAGGGGGTTCTCTGACAATTCTGTAGGCCTTGTAGTATAAAGACACAAAGTTTAAATCCTGTTTGTGATGCCAATTGCGCCTCCCAGGGCCCTCTATATAACTCATCCCAGGTGTAGGAATGCCGAGTGGTTTAGTGCAGCCTGAAATGTCTCTTTATGTGTCACAGTGCTCCTACCTGAATATGGCTGGATCCCAGGCTTTGGCTTCAAAGCAATAAATAGTGGGAATAATTGAGGGATAAAATAATAACTTGAGTTCAGACCTTGAGATGAAGTTCAATGGCAGCTTTACTTTGCATAATCGTTCTCCAAAATGGTTTACAGGCTTTGTCTTGGTTCCAGCAGGCTTTAGCATGAAACTGGAAGGCAAACTTCACTCTGCTACATCTGTTTCTCTCTGAATCTGCTGTACTGACAGGCTGGCTGTATAACTCAGCTTCTTCTGTATGCTGCACTTCACTTTGTATTCTTACTCTAGGTTATGCCAGGGAACTTTCCTCTTGGCTCCTGAGGCTTCAAGCTTTGGCCTCCATGGCCAGCAGAGCTTAAGGTGCTCTGGCTGGCGTGGGCACATCCAGCAAAGACGTGCCCCTGCACACCCTTCCCCTAGCTGGGGGTAAACTAAACTGACTAGAACTTCTTCCCCACCCTTCCTGCGGGAAGTAGGGCTGGCCCACTCCCCTACAGAGGTGGGTTAGGATGGTATAGTAAGTTCCACTCTCTCTAACTATAGCTGTGCCATATTTGCTGCCACCTGTTGGTGAACCAGGCCCATTAGATGAACAGTTACATAAAATTAGAAATGCACAGTGTGGAGGACCTGGAATAAAAGCCTAAGATGACATGAAGTTAGACCAGGGGTGCACAACCTTTTTGGGTTAGGGGCCACATTGTCAGCCTGAACTAATTCCAAGTGCCGAAAATAAAACATAAAGACATATTACCAACTGAAATACTATTTTTATGGCATATTAAACATACAGTATATATTATAAACGTCTAGTTACACTTCTAGTACTCCCATCTAATGGGAGACTACATGAAAGATACAAGTGAGCAGCCACAAGACATAGACATTCATGTCTGTTAGCAGATGGTTGGGGGCCTCACAGAATGGTATTGAGGGCCACATATGGTTCCTGGGCCACAGGTTGTGTGCCCCTCGGTTAGACCAATACAAGTAGCAAGGTGCAGAAGTGGTAATACCACTCTGGGGTGTTACAGCAGCAGTTTACATTTTAGATCGCTCGGGAGATGATTGAAATCAAACATGAAAAATGAACAAATGGCTGGAAGTTTTGCTAATATTGTAGGCGAAATGACCGTCAGGTTATTAGAGCCCATGACTTAGAAGGGGGAACCCCAGCTTGGAAAAATCTTCATTAGCCAGAGGGAAGAGCTACTGAGAACATGTGGCGCCCAACTCCAAAGGACTTGCCCAAGTCATGTACCACATGTTACGGCCATTCATATAAGTAGTTGCCATGTAATACCACAGTTCACCTGCAGAGGCCAATGTTAGGAATTTGTGTGGCTGGACATAATGTCTTTTGATAATATTAGTTTCACGGACATTCCCGCGACAGGTGGCAGGAGATCGTGAGACTGGCAACACATGGTTTGATCTGACATGTTTTCTGTTTGGATCAAATGACGTCTGTGTTATTTCTGGTGCTTGCCAAGCCTTCTTTCCCCAGGTGTGGCTATTAGGGTCATTTAACCTTCTCTATTTATAGTTGCTTCTCCCACAATGCTGTGTGGTTCATAGATTCTGTTTGGACCTTTGGATAGATTGTGGTTGGATCTCGGCTGAGTTCCTGGTGCTTCCATTGCGCAATTGAAGTTAAGTATTTCCTTTCCCTTTTGTATTTTGTTTGAGTTCTGTGTGTTGCATTTCCCTATTGTTTGTATTAGGCGTGAAGGAGACTCCTGTTTGTCCTTTGTTTTGGAGGAACAGGTAGTCTTGTCCCTGCCATTAGTACCAGGGTCCTATAGCTACTCCGTACACCCTTTCTCCTGCTTCTTCTGCCAACCCCTCCATCTTCTTCCTGATTGACAGGGCCAGGTGAGATGACTATGCAGGAACCTGACAAAAGGAGGGAGGGGCTGGTAGAGGAAGGGGAGGAGCAAGGGTGCACAGAGTAACTTGGAACAGCCCTTTGTGCACATAACTGCTCATCTGCATATAGATTAAAAGTACTATTTCTCCAGAATGAAGCTATGGATCACTAAATGAAAGGGCTCATTACATTCAACTGGGCTCGTCCTACAAGGCACTGTGCGAGTGGGGCCAACAACAGTGATGCTGTGTCTGGCAAAACAAAAAAAACAATCCCTTAAGGGCCCATTCACACAACTGTATGTAATTTGTGGACACAAAATGCGGATCCGTTGTCCCTCAAAAATCTCTAAAGTCTATTCCGTGATACTTCCGCATCTGCTGCTCATGTCGGCAAAATATGGAAGGTATGTATTCATGTGTCTTCCATTTTTTTTGCGCAAAAAACCCCCGGAAAGTATCATTTTTTTAAAATAAAAATTCAAAGGTGATATGACAATGACAGGGCATTTAAGTTTGCGGACACGGATCCACAAAGTACGGATCGCATACAGAACACATTCCGTGTGCAATCCACATTTTTTTGGAACCATAGACTTGAATTGGGCCACGGACCGCATTTTGTGGACAAGTATAGGACATGTTCTATCTTTTAGTCGGACAAATGGAACGGACATACGGAAGTGGATAGCACTCTGTGTGCTATCCGTGGATTTTGAGATCCCATAGAAATTAATGGGTTTGCATCTGATCCGCAAAAATGTGGAACGGATGCGAAAAGAAAAATACGGTCGTTTGAATGGGCCCTAACAGCCAACTGCCCGATATGCAGTTTCCCACCTTATGACATCACTTCCCAGGTTTGATGATGTCACAGGTATGCGGTTAGGAGTCCATGGCTTTCCTAGTCTAGCCTTGCAACAACTGGAATCAATAGGAAATATGTTTTAAAGGGCATCTGTCAGCAGTTTTGTACCTATGACACTGGCTGACCTGTTACATGTGCACTTGGCAGCTGAAGGCATCTGTGTTGGTCTCATGTTCATATGTGCCCGCATTGCTAAGAAAAATTAGGTTTTAATATATGCAAATAAGCCTTAAGGAGCAATGGGGGTGTTGCCATTACACCTAGAGGCTCTGCTCTCTCTGCAACTGCTGTGTCCTCTGACCAGGCAGTGTAAACCTGATCACACCTGGTCCTGTCAATCAAAGTGGAGAGGGCACAGCAATTGCAAAAAGAGCAGAGCCTCGTTGCTCCTAGGGGCTCATTTTCATCTATTAAAACATCATTTTTCTCAGCAATGCAGACACGTATGAACATGAGACCAACACAGATGCCTTCAGCTGCCAAGTGCACATGTAACAGGTCAGCCAGTGTCATAGGTACAAATCTGCTGACAGATGCCCTTTCATGAAGAGCAGTCCTCCGCAGTCCCTTACTGTTATAGTTGCCCGGTAATGGATCGCTGTAATATCTGCTGAGCGCTACATTGTTCTCTCTGTGACCTTTCCCGTATGAGGGATCTCTGAAGTCTTGATCTAATTTTTCAGTTGAGTGATTCAGTTGATTCACTGACACCATGAAACCACAGTGAATCTGATTCACATCTGCCAGGTCAGCAGTCTACACATCCTCGTTCACAAAGGGGAAGAATTATTAAAACGGGGATTTAGGAGGTCATTTTATTTTTTTGAGTCTGCGATGCCTTCATTTACACCAGATCTGCACGCTGTTGGATACATTTGGTGCATCTTTAAAATGTAATTGTGTTTAGAGATGCTAGGCTAGTTTCACACTGCCGGCATGAGTCCCAATGTTCCGTCTATCTGGATCCGGCATTGCCCCGCGGTACCGAGTGCCCGCCGGTCCTATTGACTATAATGTGATCCGGCACAGATCCGGCAGCTATCAGGCAAATATGTCGGGACTCGGCTGGACCAATCCCGCTGCACGCGCTGGCTTTCGTCCGGCTGATTCTGTGCTGGAACAGCCCACCGAAGATGTGAAAGAAGCCTCATACCCGTCTTTTCCCAACCTTCCTACTATAGTGAGATTGCAACATTTTTTACGACTTTTTACAAAGTCACATTAGATAAATCTGGCGTACGCAGAGAGCTCCCGCAGGAAGAGATAAGCGGCGTCTGTGTAGCACCACTTATCTGTTTACAATTGTCTCATTCTGACAGCGGAATGTAATCTTTATAGAAATATCATTTATGGACATGTTCGTATGTACAGCAACAATGGCGATAATACATGGAAGCAATTGAACCGAACCTCCACGTCTTCAGTCACACCTTTCACGCGGGAGCGTTCCTTTCTCTCCTCCGCCATTCTTTCTTTCGCACCATCTGATAATGTGAAAAGAAGAGTTTACACTGAATTATCTCTGACCTCGAATCGCGCCTCTCTCCAGAGGATTTCTGTCCCTTCTATACAAACCTGTCCTAGTTGACAATTCTCTATAAATCACACAGAGGAGACTCAGTCCTAGCCGTATATCCGTGTAAATGATGGAGATGAGAACCGGGGCGGCAGCGCTGGGATCGGTGGAGCAGTAAGCGGTGAGTACACCATATTTTTTCCAATTTTAACATATTAGGGCATTGGAGGGCTTTTGAAATAAGTTGGACAGTCCCTTTAAGTTTCATTTTAAACATTAGAAGACCCGTCGTCACCTCTGCTGACATGTCTGTTTTAGTAACTACTTACATCCCCCCATGTAATATCAATTCTGGGGCATATTTTCATATAACTTTATGCCATTCTTCTATGATTCCTCCTAGAAGTTTTCAAATGAATTGCCAGCTGTCTACAATGAAGGTCCATTTGGGTGTTACCAGTTGGAGGGGTTGTGTCCCTGCACAGTCTGACAATATTTAATCAGTGTTGCCAGCTCAGGACACATCCACAACTGTTGGGTGGACCTTTATGGCAGACTGCTGGCAATATGTTCATATAAACTGCTAGTAGGGATAACAGAGGAATAAAACGACATAGAGTTTTATGAAAAGATGCTCCGTAGATTGGGAATGCCAGTAGTTACTGAAACAGACGTGTCAGAGGAGGTGACCAGTCCTCTTCAAAGCTCCCTTTACTTGAACTCCTGAATCCTTATGTACAATCTTTGTCTAGGCTCCGGTCACAGGGGGAGAGCCTTTTCATTCACTAGGCAGAGACAGGAATCGCTGATATCAGGCAGACTAGGGCCATCAACCCTGATTTATACCCCTTAAAGGGTTCTCTTTAAAGGGGTTATCCCATGACTGATGTAAAAATGAAAATCTGACATCATATAGTACATGACATCCTCTTTCTAACAAAGCTAGAACCAGCCCTGTACCTCACATGGATCCAGAGATCTCCCCATTCATTGCTCTCCTAGATTTATATAAGGCTGGCAGCTCAAGGGGAGTGTCTTTTCTGCTACAGCTCAGGGGGCATGTCTCAGCTCTGCCTATCACAGCTCAGGGGGCGTGTCTCAGCTCTCCCTATCACAGCTCAGGGGGCGTGTCCATGCTCTATCTATCACAGCTCAGGTGGCAGTTGAAGGATAAAAACTGAGCATGTGCAGCCTTCTCAGTGAGCAGGACAAACAAATAAGTAAAATAACAAACAGCAGGTGGCGCTATACAGATATATTTTATTGAATAACTCAGTGGCTATGCAAAATCTTTAATTAAATGAAATTACAAAAGTATTCAGATACAGGTGCTGGTTTGAAAACTGTAGAATATTTTTCATGGGACAACCCCTTTAACATGTCTAGTGCATTTAATTAAAAATGTAGTATAGCCACTGAGTTATTCAATAAGATGTACCTGTATAGCGCCACCTGCTGTTTGTTTTTTTCTTATTTCTTTGTCCTGCTCACTGAGATGGCCGCACATGCTCAGTTTCATCCTTCCACTGCCTCCTGTAATAGGCAGAGCTGAGACACGCCCCCTGAGCTGTGATAGGTAGAGCATGGACACGCCCCCTGAGCTGTGATAGGCAGAGCTGAGACACGCCCTCTGAGCTGTAGCAGAAAAGACACTCCCCCTGAGCTGCCAGCCTGATATAAATCTAGCAGAGCAATGAATGTGGAGATCTCTGGATCCATGTGAGGTCCAGGGCTGGTTCTAGCTTTGTTAGAAAGAGGATGTCATGTACTATATGTTGTCTCATTTTCATTTTTTTTACATCAGTCATGGTCTAGACGGTATGATAATTAGAATGCAGCAGTCCTATAGAGCTGAAGAGAGAGGCTGCACACGTGCGTGGCTGTCATTCCATTCACTCCAGGGTCTTAAAGTCCTCCATTCTTGTGATCGGTGGGGGTTGCAGGGGTTGGATCTCCACCAATCAAGTATTTGTCACCTATCTTGTGAATAGGTGATAAGTAGGTATGGTGGGACAACCCCTTTAAAGGGGTTGTTCAAGATTTTAATACTGGTGACCTATCCTCATGAAAGGCTATTAATATCTGATTGATGGGGGTCTGACACCCCTCGCCCCTACCGATCAGCTGTCCTGCAGTAGTTCTGACGACAGATGTCAGCGCTGGAACTACACTGCTCCATCCATTGTGTTGTTCTGGTGCTGACATTCAATGCTTTGATAAAGATGATTGGTGGGCGAGAAAAGCTTCAGTAGAAAGGACACACCCCCCGAGGTGTGATAGTGTGATAGGGAGAGAGCTACAGGAGAAAGGACATGCCCACTGAGCTATGATAGAGATAGCTGCAGTCGGAGGAACACACCCCCTGAGCTGTGATGGAGAGAGCTGCAGCAGAAAGAACAGGCCCCAGAGCTGTGATAGAAAGAAAGCTGCAGCAGAAAGGACACCCCCTGACCTGCAATAGGGAAAGAGCTATAGTAGAAAGGGCACATTCCCTGAGCTGTGATAGGGAGATAAAAACAGCAGAAAGGTCACACCTCCTGAGCTTTAATAAGGAGAGAGCTACAGCAGATGGTACACATCTCCTGAGCTGTGATGGGGAAAGAGCTGCAGCAAAAAGGAAACATACCCTGAGCTGTGAAAGGGGGAAAGCTACAGCAGAAGGGACACATCCCCTGAGCTGTGATAGGGAGAGAGCTGCTGCAGAAAATACACAAACCCCCTGAGTTGTGGAAGGGAGAAAGCTGCAGCAAAAAGGACACACACTCTGAGCTGTGAGAGAGAGAGAGCAGAAAGGACACATCCTCTGAGCTGTGATAGGGAGAGAGAGAGAGAGCAGAAAGGACACACCCCCTGGGCTGTGATAAGGAGAGAGCTGCAGCAGAAAGAACGCCTCCTAAGCTGTGATAGGGAAAAAGCTGCAGCAGAAAGGTGACATCCCCTGAGCAGTGATAGGGAGAGAGATACAGCTGAAAGAACAAATTCCCTGAGCGGTGATAGGGAGAGAGCTGCTGCAGAAAAGACACACACACCCTAATCTGTGAAAGGAAGAGGGCTTCAGCAGAAAGAACACGCCGCCTGAGCTGCGATAGGGAGAAAGCTGCAGCAGAAAGGTCACATCCCCTGAGCAGTGATAGGGAGAGAGATACAGCTGAAAGAACAAATCCCCTGAGCGGTGATAGGGAGAGAGCTGCTGCAGAAAAGACACACACACCCTAATCTGTGAAAGGAAGAGGGCTTCAGCAGAAAGAACACGCCGCCTGAGCTGCGATAGGGAGAAAGCTGCAGCAGAAAGGTCACATCCCCTGAGCAGTGATAGGGAGAGAGATACAGCTTAAGAACAAATCCCCTGAGCGCTGATAGGGAGAAAGCTGCATCAAAAAGGACACCCCCTGAGCTGTGATAGGGAGAGAGCTGCAGCAGAAAGGACACCCCCTGAGCTGTGATAGGGAGAGAACTGCAGCAGAAAGGACACCCCCCTGAGCTGTGATAGGGAGAGAACTGCAGCAGAAAGAACTCACCTTCTGAGCTATACTAGGGAGAGAGCTTCAGCCAAACAGACACATCCCCTTAGAAAAGACAAATCTCCAGAGCTGACAGCTTGAAATAAATCTAGTAGAGCAATTGAAGCAATGAATGGGGAGATCTCTGGACCCACGTGAGGTACAGGGTTGGTTCTAGCTTTGTTAGAAAGAGGTTGTCATGTCCTATATGATGTCTGATTTACATTTTGTACATTAATCATGGGATAACTCCTTTAATTCTATAATTAGTCATCTTGAGCGGTGATTGCACGACAACTTGTTCAGTATTGTAGGTGGTGAAGAACGCGTTCTCGGATTGATCCTCCATTGTCTGTAAAGGTAACTCTCTTCCTGTTTGCGAGGTCCATACATGAATGATGTGAAGCATTATGCTGGAGTCAAGGTAATGCATGAGAACTGGTCCAAGGATGACAATACACACCAATGTGAAATCCGTCTTCTCGTCCTACGGATGCCTCGTTGATTCCAGTTTTGTTGAATCTTGAATGATTCCATATAGGGGGAAAAATAATGAACCTTTTCTGGCCACAGTAAATGTTCACCATTTGGCAGGTAGTCCTGGCCCTCTCATTGTAGCCACGTCTCCCTTCTTCGACTTGTGTATTTCCTGCGTCGCCTGCGCTGCGCTCGCTGCACACGCTCATCCCTCCTGTTCATTGTTTTCCTTTCTCAGTCTTGTACAGTAGCAAACATTTAATTTCCTGGCTGCATTATCCCAGAGCTTCTCCATGAATATTAATCTCGTCCTTTGTCCCCGGGTATCTCAATCACCATTTGCCGCTTCTATGTCACCCGGACCTTTATGGATATAATTATAGAAGTATCGGCGGTCCAAAAAGCCACCGGGTGCTGCAAAATGCTGATATATCACAGACCAAGTGAAAAGAGTAAGGACAGGGGTGACAGGACAAAGAAATCGGAAAGAGCAAGCGGTCCTGTGAACGGGCATGACAAAGGCAGGCATGCAAGCAGCAAACTAAGCAGCTTTGAAACATCCTGTAGAAAGGCGGACAAAGCCGGTGGAGCCACTCCGAACAAAAGCTAATGGGTTTTATACACTTATATAAGAATTGCTGCTTTTTTGTTCCCCACCATTTTCCCCAGCCGCAGCGCTTCCCGTGTCCAGGGAGAGAGGTGTAGAGGCCCTTTGTTTGCTATTTATTTTCATCTCCCTTTGTACTTCGTCTTTTCCTTTTGTCTCTAGGAGAGGATCTCATTTCCCATGTTTATCTCTCCTCGAATTTAATCTGTTGTTTTTATTAAAGTCAATAGATAAAGATAACAGCGCTGATAATTTTTCATGTTCTTACAGTGATCCAGACGGCGCCGGTACGGTTTATACAAACTTGAAGATGAAACAATTATTTTTGTTTGCTTTAAGTGTCGTCCTTTGAAAGACATTGGAATAGGTTTTAGATGAGTGTCTCTGATGTGGCAGATAGTGGAGAGTGGCTGCAGGAAGGGGATTACGTGTGGAGATGCAGCAGAGCGGAGGTGGGACAACTAGGTTCAACCTTTGGTGGCCATACACATTCAACAGCTGTCGGCTCAACAGGAACTGACCTGCCATAAATCGTACAGGGAAATTTCCCAGTGGGCAGATTCCCAGTGGGCAGATGCCCAGGGTTCCACTCAAGGCCTCCAGCCAGATATATAAAGATCTGATGCTCTCAGCATTTATTAATGTAGGTGCATCAGGCACTTATGCACCTGGCCAGTGGCTGCAGATGCCCTCCTAAATGCAACGGTATTTCCATCCTCTGGACAATGATACAGTTTCACAGTATGGTGAGGGTGTCAGTATTTTATGCTGCACTGCAGTATTTGGTTCTTCGGGGGCGGTACTTTGTCCTGCACTACAGTATTGCTGGACTCTCCTACTACTGTTGTCCCCGCCTACTTGTGTTGCCCGCCTTCCGTCAGTTCTTTCCGCCACTATGGCCGCTTTAAGTTCCTAGTCCGTACCTGCAGCTATCCCTCCCGTCTCCCTCCTGGCTTTCCCATACACATACATGTTCAGCTCAGTCAAATAAGTCTGTGTATGTGCAGCAAGCTCCTGAGGAGCTGGTGCAGAGGATGGAAGTGGTAGTGGCCCTGATGATTTGTGTCACAGTGTACTCCCTCAGGTCATTGCTCGCTGGGGTTTGGTGCAGTAGAAATGTGGTTTGAAAGGATCAAGAAGACATAGAAGAACATCAAATGTTCTTTACTGAGTGCACAGTATGAGTTAAAGTACATTCAGCTGTTGACTGTACAAGATGCAATGTCTCTATCCCCAGATGATGAGAAATAGTGGCAGGCAAGATGGCAGATAGTAGCAGTCACACTCTCTCTCCTGACTTCCCTTCACTAACAGCAATAATCTGGCCCTTGTGGCTATAGGTGTCCACTTGTGTAATACAGGCTTTTGAATGAACTATGGTAATGGGTGTCTTAACTTGTTATCCCATCACCTGCAGTGGAATCTGTATAGTTGTAGTGCTGAACACTCTGCTGACTGCAAATTCTGTAGCTTACAGATCTTCTGGTGGCCTGGGACCCTGCAGTTTCTCTCGAGTAGTGGTCCTCACAGATGAGCTGTTTTTGTACTGTAGTCGCAAGACCCTTGGAGCAGGAGCAGATGGACCTGCTCCCTTACTTCAGGCTTGCTCAGATAACTCTCCCTAGAACTCACTATAGCTCCCCCTCCTGGCAGGAAGTAGGACCAGCCCACTCCTACCAAGAGGGGGCGAAAATGGAACGGAAAGTTCCATTCCTGATGCCAACCGTACTTCATCGTTGCTGAAGCTTACGGCAGATACATAAAACATAATATGGCATTACAATATATAATAAACACTTGCAGATACTTTATCTGAGGTGTTGCATATGCTGTGGGGAGAGTAGAGAAAGCTGTGGCTGTATCTTATCTCCCAGGAGAACAAAAGGATTGGGCAAAAATATTCATTTTACCCGATCCTTGTTTTCCCTGACATCATCCATCGGTGGAGAGTCAGGAGCTCCCAACACACATTATGATAATGTACATAATCCTGCCATACTAAGCCCAAATGACAGCGTCCAATCTACAAACTGGGGAATGTAGCTTTTTTCTCTGCTGCCCCTACACAGGGTTGAACACCAAGTTTAGAATCAGAGATGCATTGCCGGTGTCACCTTCTTCATCACTGCCACCCACACGTCACAAACCCCTAAGAAAATTACATGGGGGGAGATTTATCAAAACTGGTGTAAAGTAGAACAGGCTTAGTTGCCTATAGCAACCAATCAGATTCCACCTTTCAAAGGAGCTTTGAAAAATGAAAGGTGGAATCTGATTGGTTGCTATGGGCAACTAAGCCTGTTCTACTTTACACCAGTTTTGATAGATCTCCCCCTGTTATATCTATCCTTTCACATATACCTACAGTTATGCCTTGTCGTGTTTCTGTCATTTCAGATGAATTTTTAGAATAAGCTGCCGTATGTGTGGATGTGAGTGATTGCACTATGTCTGACCATTACGATCTGGTATTTTAAGGTTTTCAACTTTGCATACTGCATATATATATGTGTAGCAGCCTGTCTCCATTAAAATGCAATGTAAGCTACTGGCAGCATGTTGTAAAGCAGGAGGAGCTGAGCAGATTGACATATAGTTTTATGGGAAAACATTCAGTAAAAACTGTAATTTACACATTTATATTCCTGCTTTTTCTGGGCGGTGGAGCCCAGGGGGCGGTCCTATCAGTGATTGACAGCCATCACATTATGACTGTGCATACAGGGAGAGCTGTCAATCACTGATAGGGCCGCCGCCTGGACTTCAAAGCTCAAAATGAGTAGGAATATAAATGAATACATTTTTGTGTGCTGTCCGCACCCGGTGTTCCATTTCGCGGCCCCACAAAAAATTTCTGACAATTAAGGCATTTCTACTCTTATCATACCCTGAGAGAGCATGACTATCCAGGCATGATGGGAGTTGGATATTTGCAACATCTGAAGAGCCACAAGTTAGACATGAAGGCTACACTACACAGTGACAGTTTCTACAACATAGCCATTGGCACTCCAAGTGATGCATTCGTACGGCACTATATTATGCTAGAAACATGGCATCCAAAGGAAGATACCAGTAGGTTAATGCACGGTATATACCGTATTTTTCGCTTTATGAGACGCACCCGATGATAAAATGCACCCCAGGTTTAAGAGGAAGAAAATAAGAAAATAATATTTTTCACCAGACCTCATATCAGATCCTCAGATCAGACCGCCATAAATATCAGGACATCAGATCAGGCCCCCATAAATATCAGGACATCAGATCAGGCCCCCATAAATATCAGAACATCAGATCAGGCCCCCATAAATATCAGATCCTCAGATCAAACCCCCATAAATATCAGGACATCAGATCAGGCCCCCATAAATATCAGGACATCAGATCAGGCCTTCATGTCAGAACCCCATCAGACCTTATATCAGCTCATAGTGAGACCCCCATCAGACCTTATATCAGCCCATAGTGAGACCCCATCAGACCTTATATCAACCCATAGTAAGTCCCCCATCAGACCTTATATGAGTCCATAGTGAGACCCCCATCAGACCTCAGATCAGTCCACATAGTGAGACCCCCATCAGACCTTATATCAGTCCATAGTGAGACCCCCATCAGACCTTATATCAGCCCATAGTGAGACCTCCCATCAGACCTTATATGAGTCCATAGTGAGACCCCCATCAGACCTTATATGAGTCCATAGTGAGACCCCCATCAGACCTCAGATCAGTCCACATAGTGAGACCCCCATCCAACCTTATATCAACCCATAGTGAGACCTCCCATCAGACCTTATATCAACCCATAGTGAGACCTCCCATCAGACCTTATATCAGTCCATAGTGAGACCCCCATCAGACCTTATATCAGCCCATAGTGAGACCTCCCATCAGACCTTATATCAACCCATAGTGAGACCCCCATCAGACCTTATATGAGTCCATAGTGAGACCCCCATCAGACCTCAGATCAGTCCACATAGTGAGACCCCCATCCAACATTATATCAGCCCATAGTGAGATCCCCATCAGACCTTATATGAGTCCCTAGTGAGACCCCCATCAGACCTCAGATCAGATTAAAATAAAAACCATCTCTTACCTGTCCTGCGCCGCGGCTCCTCTCCACCTCCGGCAGAAGTCTCGCTCCCCTGTCTTCCCTGCCTGCGCTGCTCTGTCACCTGACTGCGTGCAGCGTCAGGTCATAGTAGGCGCAGGACAGTGCAGCGCTGGCCCAAGGAATGAAGACCAGGAGGGAGAGTACAAGCGCTTGCAGCCCTTCACTCCCTACTCCCGGCACCTAAAGCATACGAGCGCTTCCATAATGAAAGTTCTCACTAGTATTCGCTTTATAAGACGCACGGCAATTTGGGAGGGGGGGTGCGTCTTATAAAGCGAAAAATACGTTATATATTTGAATTTGAGGCCTACTGAGGCTAAGTCTGTGTGACAGATGGTACACTAGGTCCTATAAGACCTGCATTAATACTTGGAGATTGGACATTTTCCATTTTTCTAATATTCCTGCTTCCTCGCTACCTCTGTGCTCAGCAGTTTCTGTGTTTTTTTTAAAATGTTTTTTTCATATTAATGGTCAGCAGAGAAGAAGAATGAATAACAATTTTAATGCTCGAAATAAACCTTTGTTAAAACCCATAAGAAGCTATTAAAATGGAGGGACGCTTGTTGCATTGACTTTGCCTTTTTTTTACAAACTTAGCTTCATACCCAATTATTTAAAATAGCGTAAGGTTGTGAAAAATGTCACCGCGATTCCTGATGTTCCCAGACAGAGGGTTTTCTGTATCAACTAACAAATTACCGCCAGACTACCTGCCGGATTCCACTTCACAAATCTTTGATGTTTTTTACAGTAAGTGTGGATTGTGCTGTTCTTTGAACTGTAGATTTTTACTGGTGTTTTCCTGAACTCCGGTGACCTGCCAGCATCTGCATTATATTTGCTCGTCACATATAGCCGACAAACGCCTAGCGATGAATAGCGGGATGGAGGTAAAGTGAACGTATTATTAACAATTGCGCTACAAGGGATGAAGAAGCCATCCGTGCCACTAATAACACCAGGCATTAGGCAAATAAAGGAGATTATTTGATGGAATAGTGAAATCTATAGTGGGTGGAAAAAAAACTAAAAAAGTCCATCACGTTTAGTCTTTTACAATAACAACCCCAGTTGATTATAATCGACCTTCATTGGTACGGACCAGTCAGCGTAAAGTCCATTTGCTGATCCCTTCTGCTGATCAGGCAGATTACTGATCACTGTTGTACATGAAGTACAGTAGCCATGTATTTCAGTTCTCTAACCTAGAGATGAGTGAATTTCCTAAAATTAGTTTTGGTCAGATTTGCCTGAATCAGGAAATTTGATTCGAGTGTGAACCAATTCTATCAGAATCAAAAGTGCTTTAAAAGCCTGGAAAATCTATCTATCTCATATCTATCTATCTATCTATCTATCTATCTATCTATCTATCTATCTATCTATCTGTCTCATATCTATCTATCTATCTATCTATCTATCTATCTATCTATCTATCTATCTGTCTCATATCTATCTCATATCTATCTATCTATCTATCTATCTGTCTCATATCTATCTATCTATCTATCTATCTATCTATCTACCCTTTATCTATCTACCTATCTATCTATCTATCTATCTCATATCTATCTCATATCTATCTATCTATCTCATATCTATCTATCTATCTCCTATCTATCTATCTATCTATCTATCTATCTATCTATCTGTCTCATATCTATCTATCTATCTATCTATCTATCTATCTATCTATCTGTCTCATATCTATCTCATATCTATCTATCTGTCTCATATCTATCTATCTATCTATCTATCTATCTATCTATCTATCCTCTATCTATCTATCTATCTCATATCTATCTATCTATCTATCTATCTGTCTCATATCTATCTATCTATCTATCTATCTATCTATCTATCTATCTATCTATCTCATATCTATCTCATATCTATCTATCTATCTCATATCTATCTATCTATCTCCTATCTATCTATCTATCTATCTATCTATCTATCTCATATCTATCTCATATCTATCTATCTATCTATCTATCTGTCTCATATCTATCTATCTCTTTCTCTCTATCAAAAAATTCTACCAAATCAAACTTTTTCCCACAAACTCTGATTCTACAGAATCAGAGTTGTTTTAAAAAAAAACTCAGGTTGAATTTTGATTGTAATTAATCGATTCATTCATCTCTAATTTTACTCTTTATTCAACCCATCAACACTTTCAGTCATTACCAAATCCTGTGGGAGTATCTTTCATAATTTTACAGTTCCTAGGGCTCAAAACTGGACTAGTAGAGATGAGAAATGTCTTAAAATGTGAATCTGGTTTGAATAAATTCAATTTCTCCCTCCTGGAAAAGTCTCTGTGTAACTCTTAAAAGGAATCACAAACATTCTTTCAAACCTAAACTTTTTTTTTTTTTTTCACTCATCTCTATGGACTCGACATTCTAGACTTGGCCTTGCCATTATTTTATAGAAAGGGTAAGACTGCATTTCCTTCTTTGTAAGCGATGCCTCGTCTGAAACAAGTTAATTTATTGTTAGCTCTCCCTGCAGCAGACTGACATTGAGTGTTATATTTTAGTTTCTCACGTAACAGCATCCTCTCTGTTGTAGACCTTTAGAAAGTATCAATAAAATTATTAGAAAATTGTATAAAGAAGAATTAAGAAGAAGAATTTTTACGTGAATCAATCATAGAAAAATAACATAAAGTACTTTCACTGAACATGGCGGGTGCCATGTTCAGTGAACTGTAGATTTAAGGTCCCCTGTTTACAGTCACTAGTTGTTGGGAGAGAATCGTGAGCTCCCCATACACAGAGCCATCATCAGATCCTGTCATTCTCGGCGGTTTGACTGACAATACACTAATCTGTATGGTGACCTTTAAGCTGGCCACAAACATTAGCCTAAGGCCTCATGCACACGACAGTTTTTTTTCACGGCCCGCAAAAACTGGGTCCGTGATCCGTGACCGTTTTTTCGTCCGTGGGTCTTCCTTGATTTTTGGAGGATCCACAGACATGAAAAAAAAGTCGTTTTGGTGTCCGCCTGGCCGTGCGGAGCCAAACGGATCCGTCCTGAATTACAATGCAAGTCAATGGGGACGG
Source organism: Bufo gargarizans (assembly GCF_014858855.1). Lineage (NCBI taxonomy): Eukaryota > Metazoa > Chordata > Amphibia > Anura > Bufonidae > Bufo > Bufo gargarizans. Next base: position 348,455,384 of record NC_058085.1, on the reverse strand, counting down.
ATCCGTTTGATGTTGACACAATATGGTGCCATTTCAAACGGATCCGTCCCCATTGACTTTCAATGTAAAGTCTGGAGTTCTTTTATACCATCGGATTGGAGTTTTCTCCAATCCGATGGTATATTTTAACTTGAAGCGTCCCCATCACCATGGGAACGCCTCTATGTTAGAATATACTGTCGGATATGAGCTACTTCGTGAACCTCAGATCCGACAGTATATTCTAACACAGAGGCGTTCCCATGATGATGGGGACGCTTCAGGTTAGAATACACTACAAACTTTGTACAAGACTGCCCCCTGCTGCCTGGCAGCACCCGATCTCTTACTGGGGGATATGATAGCACAATTAACCCCTTTAGGTGCGGCACCTAAAGGGGTTAATTGTACTATCATATTCCCCTGTAAGAGATCAGGGCTGCCAGGCAGCAGGGGGCAGCCCCCCCCTCCCCAGTTTGAATATCGTTGGTGGCACAGTGTGCCCCCACCATCGCCCCCCCCTCCCTCCCTCTATTGTATTAAATCGTTGGTGGCACAGTGTGCCAACCACCATCGGCCCCCCTCCCTCCCTCTATTGTATTAAATCGTTGGTGGCACAGTGTGCCAACCACCATCGGCCCCCCTCCCTCCCTCTATTGTATTAAATCGTTGGTGGCACAGTGTGCCAACCACCATCGCCCCCCCCCTCCCTCTATAGCAGTAACATTGGTGGCAGTGTGCGGTCTCAACAGTAGAAGATTCATACTTACCTGCTTGCTGCTGCGATGTCTGTGTCCGGCAGGGAGCTCCTCCTACTGGTAAGTGAAAGGTCTGTGCGGCGCATTGCTAAAGAACTGTCACTTACCAGTAGGAGGAGCTCCCGGCCGGTCACAGACATCGCAGCAGCAAGCAGGTAAGTATGAATCTTCTACTGTTGAGACCGCACACTGCCACCAATGTTACTGCTATAGAGGGAGGGGGGCGATGGTGGTTGGCACACTGTGCCACCAACGATTTAATACAATAGAGGGAGGGAGGGGGGCCGATGGTGGTTGGCACACTGTGCCACCAACGATTTAATACAATAGAGGGAGGGAGGGGGGCCGATGGTGGTTGGCACACTGTGCCACCAACGATTTAATACAATAGAGGGAGGGAGGGGGGGCGATGGTGGGGGCACACTGTGCCACCAACGATATTCAAACTGGGGAGGGGGGGGGCTGCCCCCTGCTGCCTGGCAGCCCTGATCTCTTACAGGGGAATATGATAGTACAATTAACCCCTTTAGGTGCCGCACCTGAAGGGGTTAATTGTGCTATCATATCCCCCTGTAAGAGATCGGGTGCTGCCAGGCAGCAGGGGGCAGTCTTGTACAAAGTTTGCAGTGTATTCTAACTAGAAGCGTCCCCATCACCATGGGAACGCTTCTGTGTTAGAATATACTGTCGGAAATGAGTTTTCACGAAGTGAAAACTTAGATCTGAAAAAGCTTTTATGCAGACGGATCTTCGGATCCGTCTGTATGAAAGCAACCTACGGCCACGGATCACGGACACGGATGCCAATCTTGTGTGCATCCGTGTTCTTTCACGGACCCATTGACTTGAATGGGTCCGTGAACCGTTGTCCGTCAAAAAAATAGGACAGGTCATATTTTTTTTAAGGACAGGATACACGGATCACGGCCTCGGCTGCAAAACGGTGCATTTTCCGATTTTTCCACGGACCCATTGAAAGTCAATGGGTCCGCGAAAAAAAAACGGAAAACGGCACAACGGCCACGGATGCACACAACGGTCGTGTGCATGAGGCCTTACTCTTAGAGGACCGGGTGATTTTCCTTTTTTGCGTTTTTGCTTTTCACTCCCCGCCTTCCCAAAGTCATAACTTTTTAAATTTTCCTAATGAGGGCATATTTTTTGCTTGAAAAATTTACTTTTTAATGGCACACTTTACGGTTGCACACAATGTAGTGGGAAGTGGGGAAAGAATTCCAAATGGGGTGGAATTGGAAAAAAACCCACAATTCTGTAGCAGCTGATGAGGTAAAATTAACCTGTTACCTTCTTTCTCCAGGTCAGTATGTTTACAACGATACCACACTTAGTTTTTCTTGCAGTTTAAGGCCTCCTGCACACGACCGTTGTGTGCACCCGTGGCAGTTGTCCCGTTTAACGTGTTTTTCTGCGGTCCCATTGACTTTCAATGGGTCCGTGGAAAAATCGAAAAATGCACCGTTTGGCAGCCGCATCCGTGATCCGTGTTTCCTGGCCGTGAAAAAAATAGGACAGGTCAGGCCAACGGTTCACGGACCCATTCAAGTCAATGGGTCCGTGAAAGAACATGGATGCACACAAGATTGGCATCCGCGTCCGTAGGTTACTTTCATACAGACGGAGCCGAAGATCCGTCTGCATAAAAGCTTTTTCAGAAGTGAAAACTCAGATCCGACAGTATATTCTAACACATGGTGATGGGGACGCTTCTAGTTAGAATATACTACAAACTGTGTACATGATTGCCCCCTGCTGCCTGGCAGCACCCGATCTCTTACAGGGGGCTGTGATCAGCACAATTAACCCCTCAGGTGCCGCACCTGAAGGGGTTAATTGTGCGTATCATAGCCACCTGTAAGAGATCAGGGGCTGCCAGGCAGCAGGGGGCATACCCCCCTCCCTCCCCAATTTTAATTTCATTGGTGGCCAGTGCGGACCTCCCTCCCTCTATTATATTAATATAATTTGTGGCACAGTGTGCGGCCCGCCCGCCCCCCCACCCCCCTCCCTTTATTGTATTAATATCATTGGTGGCCAGTGTGCGGCCTCCCTCCCTCTATTGTATTAATATCATTGGTGGCCAGTGTGCGGCCTCCCCTCTCCTTTCTCCCCCCCCCCGATCATTGGTGGCAGCGGAGAGTTCCGATCGGAGTCCCAGTTTAATCGCTGGGGCTCCGATCGGTAACCATGGCAACCAGGACGCTACTGCAGTCCTGGTTGCCATGGTACTTAGCAATATTCCGATCGGAACTCTCCACTGCCACCAATGATCGGGGGGGGGGGAGAGGGGAGGCCGCACACTGGCCACCAATGATATTAATACAATAGAGGGAGAGTGGGGGGCCGGGGGGGCCGCACACTGCCACCAATGAGATTTATACAATAGAGGGAGGGAGGGGGGGGCCGCACACTGTGCCACCAATGATAATACAATAGAGGGAGGGAGGGGAGCCGGGGGGGGGCGCATACTGGCCACCAATGATATTCAAACTGGGGAGGGAGGGGGGTCTGCCCCCTGCTGCCTAGCAGCCCCTGATCTCTTACAGGGGGCTATGATATGCACAATTAACCCCTTCAGGTACGGCACCTGAGGGGTTAATTGTGCGGATCACAGCCCCCTGTAAGAGATCGGGTGCTGCCAGGCAGCAGGGGGCAGTCATGTACACAGTTCGTAGGATATTCTAACTTGAAGTGTCCCCATCACCATGGGAACGCTTCTGTGTTAGAATATACTGTCAGATATGAGTTTTCACGATGTAACTCAAATCCGATGGTATATTCTAACATAGAGGCGTTCCCATGGTGATGGGGACGCTTCAAGTTAAAATATACCATCGGATTGGAGAAAACTCCGATCCTATGGTATAATAACTCCTGACTTTACATTGAAAGTCAATGGGGGACGGATCCGTTTGCAATTGCACCATACTGTGTCAACGTCAAACGTCAAACGGATCCGTCCCCATTGACTTGCATTGTAAGTCAGGACAGATCCGTTTGGCTCCGCACGGCCAGGCGGACACCAAAATGACTTTTTTTTTCATGTCCGTGGATCCTCTAAAAATCAAGGAAGACCCACGGACGAAATAACGGTAACGGACCCCGTTTTGCGGACCGTTAAAAAATACTGTCTTGTGCAGGAGGCCTAATACTGAATTATTTTTTTAAACCTTAAAAAAAATCTATTTTTTTCTATCAACATATTATGCGTATGGAAAAAGGGGGGGGGGGTGATTTGAACTTTTATATTTTTTATTTTAAAAAAAACTGGGCCGCTCAAATGCTGTGGTTACATTTGACCTCGGCATCTGAGGAGTGAAATGTTTTAATCAGCAGATATCTGGCGGTTATGGCGCCCACTGCACGCACAAGAGGGTGCCATGTTTAAAGACGCGACTTCCGCTGTACATGTACGGTGGAGGTCACAAAGGGGTTAATGTCGACCAAGTTTCACTTGATTGCAGAGCTCTTTGATATCAAGGTGCCCAATCCTTTTGTTCTCAGGTGAGATAAGCTCCCTGACACTCCTTCTAAGGCCACTGTAGAGTCTTTTCAAATAAGCACAGGCACTGTTAACCCTTTCTGCAATTCCCAACCAGAGCAGTGGAGGTCTACATCTGGATGGTCAGAATGTCTCAAAGAGTGGTGGGTGCCAGAGAGATGAACCCTTTCTGCAGCTGTAAAGTCTCATAAATGAGCAGCACATTACTGATGTTAATTTGACCCAAAAAGGGTCTAACTTCTTACACCAGTCTTGCAAAGTTTTCTGCCTTTTCTTCTTGTTTGCCTGAGCAGGACAAACATATGTAGCTGCTCCTTTGCATACCGAGTGGCTCAGGCAGGGTACTGGATCTCCTTTAAAGAGACCAGTCCTTTAAGGAAACTTACTGTAAGCTTTCCATGGCAATGCTCCATGGGAACTGAATATACAAAGAAGTATCTCCAGAGAAAAAGAACCATCTCACCCAGCACCACCTATTGCACGTGGCTCCCTATGAGTCAAGATCCAACTTTCCAACAAGTCCTGGGATTTGACAAGGGGATATAGCCAGGCCAGGTAGCCCTTTTTGGTAGGTGGTGATGGCAAGATGGTTCTCTTTCTTGGGAGATACCTCTTTGCATACCCAGTGGCAAATAGCTGCAAGGAACAAAGACATAACATATACTGTATTCTTAAAAGTAGTCTGTCAACTCCAAAATTGGTTTCATAGTAAGCATATCACCATGTATGGTAGCCCCCCCCCCGGAAACATAACCATATCTTTCTTGTGAGAGAAGAAAGAAATGGTCTTGTTTCAGGACCTCTAACTTATGTGGTGGCATGCTTACTGATATTGAAGGTGACTATTAGAGATGAGCGAATCCATTCTATAGTTCAGAAATTTAGCCTGAATTTTTCAAAAAGTTCTGATTCTGACCAATTTGAATTTTCAGAGTCAGAAAGAGAGAGATTATCTATGACGGATGTGAAAGTAGCCTAAAGCTAAGCAAGGCAAGGGCAGGAAATCTGGAGCTCCATAAGTCTGTAGCGGCCCCTTTTATGAGTTAGAATTATCATATTAATGTCAATCACTTTGTGGTCCAGGTACTTGCCTACTCTCCATATGATCAGGTCACAAGTCAAGCTTGATAAGTCAAAAAGCAAAATGTATAAAAATAGTAATAATATTAATAATTTAATTGCACACTGAGAGACGTGTCACAGCTGCTTCTACATAGAACGGTGTGATATATAATTATCTATAATCTCATATGAAAAGAAAGGCCATCTTAAGGTGGTAAACCGAGATGCTGAAGGTCCTCATGCCCTTTTTTGAAATTTATATCCGCCATGTGGCTGGAGGAAAGGGTAAAGCTTGATAAATGTCCTCTGGGTCCTTGTAACATTATAAATAATGAAACTGCTAAGTGGCTGTCTACCAATAAGCTGTATCTAACACCGCAAGATAAGGAGCATTATACGTGGCGCTGGCATCGTTCTCATTAAACCAAATGAAACTTCGTTTATGGACTTTGCCTGTTTACCACCTGCCTCTGACCTCGGACTTCGTTTATGGACTTTGCCTGTTTGCCGCCTGCCTCTGACCTCGGACTTCGTTTATGGACTTTGCCTGTTTACAACCTGCCTCTGACCTCGGACCTTGTTTATGGACTTTGCCTGTTTGCCGCCTGCCTCTGACAGGTGAGAAAAGGTTAAATTTCAACATCTTATCTTTTTGGACTCCCGGTAGACAAGCCACCGTCAGAGGATATTGGCAGTGGCTTTCTACTCTTTCCCCATGAAAAACACATGCTCTGAAAAAGGGCACATTTTGAAAAAGAGCCAGTGCAGCCCGAAACGAATATGCATTAATTGTATTATATTCCCTTTGACAATAAAGTTGCTGGTTTTACAGAGATACATGCTCTTCTCCTGGTGGATTCTTCAGAGATGATTCTGCTGCAGGTGGTGAAAAGTGCTTGAGTGCCTGGGTGTACAACTGTTGAAGGCCTTTGGTCCCTTTAATCAAATTGATCGGCATTTTGTAGGATCAGTAGAGCGGGGTGTAGATATAGGAGATGCAGAGTTAACAGGGACATCTGGGATCTTGTGCCTGAAGGGCTCTCTACCATAGATGAAGACACAAGTACTAAAAATGGCACGTGATAGATGGGGAGTCCTGTTGAGAAACTGCTTTCGAGCCAAGGGGCTTTAAGTTACTGAATTTACAATTTCTGGATTATTAAATGTCAGATTAAATTCATTAAAATTTTTTATTTTATTTTTTCTAGGTTTTGTTACCAGTAGAGTTGAGCGAACACCTGGATGTTCGGGTTCGAGAAGTTCGGCCGAACATCCCGGAAATGTTCGGGTTCGGGATCCGAACCCGATCCGAACTTCGTCCCGAACCCGAACCCCATTGAAGTCAATGGGGACCCGAACTTTTCGGCACTAAAAAGGCTGTAAAACAGCCCAGGAAAGAGCTAGAGGGCTGCAAAAGGCAGCAACATGTAGGTAAATCCCCTGCAAACAAATGTGGATAGGGAATTGAATAAAAATAAAAATTAAATAAATAAAAATTAACCAAAATCAATTGGAGAGAGGTTCCATAGCAGAGAATCTGGCTTCCCGTCACCCACCACTGGAACAGTCCATTCTCAGATATTTAGGCCCCGGCACCCAGGCAGAGGAGAGAGGTCCCGTAACAGAGAATCTGTCTTCATGTCAGCAGAGAATTAGTCTGCATGTCATAGCAGAGAATGAGGCTTCACGTCAGCCACCACTGCAACAGTCCATTGGCATATATTTAGGCCCAGCACCCAGGCAGAGGAGGGAGGTCCCGTAACAGAGAATCTGTCTTCATGTCAGCAGAGAATCAGTCTGCATGTCATAGCAGAGAATGAGGCTTCACGTCAGCCACCACTGCAACAGTCCATTGGCATATATTTAGGCCCAGCACACACACAGGCAGAGGAGAGAGGTCCCGTAACAGAGAATCTGGCTTCATGTCAGCAGAGAATCAGTCTGCATGTCATAGCAGAGAATGAGGCTTCACGTCAGCCACCACTGCAACAGTCCATTGGCATATATTTAGGCCCAGCACACACACAGGCAGAGGAGAGAGGTCCCGTAACAGAGAATCTGGCTTCATGTCAGCAGAGAATCAGTCTGCATGTCATAGCAGAGAATGAGGCTTCACGTCAGCCACCACTGCAACAGTCCATTGGCATATATTTAGGCCCAGCACACACACAGGCAGAGGAGAGAGGTCCCGTAACAGAGAATCTGGCTTCATGTCAGCAGAGAATCAGTCTGCATGTCATAGCAGAGAATGAGGCTTCACGTCAGCCACCACTGCAACAGTCCATTGGCATATATTTAGGCCCAGCACACACACAGGCAGAGGAGAGAGGTCCCGTAACAGAGAATCTGGCTTCATGTCAGCAGAGAATCAGTCTGCATGTCATAGCAGAGAATGAGGCTTCACGTCAGCCACCACTGCAACAGTCCATTGGCATATATTTAGGCCCAGCACACACACAGGCAGAGGAGAGAGGTCCCGTAACAGAGAATCTGTCTTCATGTCAGCAGAGAATTAGTCTGCATGTCATAGCAGAGAATGAGGCTTCACATCACCCACCACTGCAACAGTCCATTGGCATATATTTAGGCCTAGCACACAGGCAGAGCAGAGAGGTCCCGTAACAGACAATCTGGCTTCATGACAGCAGAGAATCAGTCTGCATGTCATAGCAGAGAATGAGGCTTCACGTCACCCACCACTGCAACAGTCCATTGGCATATATTTAGGCCTAGCACACAGGCAGAGGAGAGAGGTCCCGTAACAGACAATCTGGCTTCATGTCAGCAGAGAATCAGTCTGCATGTCATAGCAGAGAATGAGGCTTCACGTCACCCACCACTGCAACAGTCCATTGGCATATATTTAGGCCTAGCACACAGGCAGAGCAGAGAGGTCCCGTAACAGACAATCTGGCTTCATGTCAGCAGAGAATCAGTCTGCATGTCATAGCAGAGAATCAGGCTTCACGTCAGCCACCACTGCAACAGTCCATTGTCATAAATTTAGGCCCAGCACCCAGGCAGAGGAGAGAGGTCCCGTAACAGACAATCTGGCTTCATGTCAGCAGAGAATTAGTCTGCATGTCATAGCAGAGAATCAGGCTTCATGTCAGCCACCACTGCAACAGTCCATTGGCATATATTTAGGCCTAGCACACAGGCAGAGGAGAGGTTCATTCAACTTTGGGTAGCCTCGCAATATAATGGTAAAATGAAAATAAAAATAGGATTGAATGAGGAAGTGCCCTGGAGTCCAATAATATATGGTTATGGGGAGGTAGTTAATGTCTAATCTGGACAAGGGACGGACAGGTCCTGTGGGATCCATGCCTGGTTCATTTTTATGAACGTCAGCTTGTCCACATTGGCTGTAGACAGGCGGCTGCGTTTGTCTGTAATGACGCCCCCTGCCGTGCTGAATACACGTTCAGACAAAACGCTGGCTGCCGGGCAGGCCAGCACCTCCAAGGCATAAAAGGCTAGCTCTGGCCACGTGGACAATTTAGAGACCCAGAAGTTGAATGGGGCCGAACCATCAGTCAGTACGTGGAGGGGTGTGCACACGTACTGTTCCACCATGTTAGTGAAATGTTGCCTCCTGCTAACACGTTGCGTATCAGGTGGTGGTGCAGTTAGCTGTGGCGTGTTGACAAAAGTTTTCCACATCTCTGCCATGCTAACCCTGCCCTCAGAGGAGCTGGCCGTGACACAGCTGCCTTGGCGACCTCTTGCTCCTCCTCTGCCTTGGCCTTGGGCTTCCACTTGTTCCCCTGTGACATTTGGGAATGCTCTCAGTAGCGCGTCTACCAACGTGCGCTTGTACTCGCGCATCTTCCTATCACGCTCCAGTGCAGGAAGTAAGGTGGGCACATTGTCTTTGTAGCGTGGATCCAGCAGGGTGGCAACCCAGTAGTCCGCACAGGTTAAAATGTGGGCAACTCTGCTGTCGTTGCGCAGGCACTGCAGCATGTAGTCGCTCATGTGTGCCAGGCTGCCCAGGGATAAGGACAAGCTGTCCTCTGTGGGAGGCGTATCGTCATCGTCCTGCCTTTCCCCCCAGCCACGCACCAGTGATGGACCCGAGCTGCGTTGGGTGCCACCCCGCTGTGACCATGCTTCATCCTCATCCTCCTCCACCTCCTCCTCATCCTCGTCCTCCTCGTCCTCCAGTAGTGGGCCCTGGCTGGCCACATTTGTACCTGGCCTCTGCTGTTGCCAAAAACCTCCCTCTGAGTCACTTCGAAGAGACTGGCCTGAAAGTGCTAAAAATGACCCCTCTTCCTCCTCCTCCTCCTCCTCCTCCTGGGCCACCTCCTCTTCCATCATCGCCCTAAGTGTTTTCTCAAGGAGACATAGAAGTGGTATTGTAACGCTGATAACGGTGTCATCGCCACTGGCCATGTTGGTGGAGTACTCGAAACAGCGCAACAGGGCACACAGGTCTCGCATGGAGGCCCAGTCATTGGTGGTGAAGTGGTGCTGTTCTGTAGTGCGACTGACCCGTGCGTGCTGCAGCTGAAACTCCACTATGGCCTGCTGCTGCTCGCACAGTCTGTCCAGCATGTGCAAGGTGGAGTTCCACCTGGTGGGCACGTCGCATATGAGGCGGTGAGCGGGAAGGCCGAAGTTACGCTGTAGCGCAGACAGGCGAGCAGCAGCAGGATGTGAACGCCGGAAGCGCGAACAGACGGCCCGCACTTTATGCAGCAGCTCTGACATGTCGGGGTAGTTGTGAATGAACTTCTGCACCACCAAATTCAGCACATGCGCCAAGCAAGGGATGTGCGTCAAATTGGCTAGTCCCAGAGCTGCAACGAGATTTCGCCCATTATCACACACCACCAGGCCGGGCTTGAGGCTCACCGGCAGCAACCACTCGTCGGTCTGTTGTTCTATACCCCGCCACAACTCCTGTGCGGTGTGGGGCCTGTCCCCCAAACATATGAGTTTCAGAATGGCCTGCTGACGTTTACCCCGGGCTGTGCTGAAGTTGGTGGTGAAGGTGTGTGGCTGACTGGATGAGCAGGTGGAAGAAGAGGAGGAGGAAGCCGAGAAGGAGGAGGTGGCAACAGGAGGCAAAGAATGTTGCCCTGCGATCCTTGGCGGCGGAAGGACGTGCGCCAAACAGCTCTCCGCCTGGGGCCCAGCTGCCACTACATTTACCCAGTGTGCAGTTAGGGAGATATAGCGTCCCTGGCCGTGCTTACTGGTCCACGTATCTGTGGTTAGGTGGACCTTGCCACAGATGGCGTTGCGCAGTGCACACTTGATTTTATCGGATACTTGGTTGTGCAGGGAAGGCACGGCTCTCTTGGAGAAGTAGTGCCGGCTGGGAACAACATACTGTGGGACAGCAAGCGACATGAGCTGTTTGAAGCTGTCTGTGTCCACCAGCCTAAATGACAGCATTTCATAGGCCAGTAGTTTAGAAATGCTGGCATTCAGGGCCAGGGATCGAGGGTGGCTAGGTGGGAATTTACGCTTTCTATCAAATGTTTGTGAGATGGAGAGCTGAACGCTGGCGTGTGACATGGTTGAGACGCTTGGTGACGGAGGTGGTGGTGGTGGTGTTGGTGGTACATCCCCTGTTTGCTGGGCGGCAGGTGCCAACGTTCCTCCAGAGGCGGAGGAAGAGGCCGAGGCGGCAGCAGCAGAATAGGCCGAGGCGGCAGCAGCAGAAGAGGTAGCAGGGGGAGCCTGAGTGACTTCCTTGGTTTTAAGGTGTTTACTCCACTGCAGTTCATGCTTTGCATGCAGGTGCCTGGTCATGCAGGTTGTGCTCAGGTTCAGAACGTTAATGCCTCGCTTCAGGCTCTGATGGCACAGCGTGCAAACCACTCGGGTCTTGTCGTCAGCACATTGTTTGAAGAAGTGCCATGCCAGGGAACTCCTTGAAGCTGCCTTTGGGGTGCTCGGTCCCAGATGGCGGCGGTCAGTAGCAGGCGGAGTCTCTTGGCGGCGGGTGTTCTGCTTTTGCCCACTGCTCCCTCTTTTGCTACGCTGTTGGCTCGGTCTCACCACTGCCTCTTCCTCCGAACTGTGAAAGTCAGTGGCACGACCTTCATTCCATGTGGGGTCTAGGACCTCATCGTCCCCTGCATCGTCTTCCACCCAGTCTTGATCCCTGACCTCCTGTTCAGTCTGCACACTGCAGAAAGACGCAGCAGTTGGCACCTGTGTTTCGTCATCATCAGAGACATGCTGAGGTGGTATTCCCATGTCCTCATCATCAGGAAACATAAGTGGTTGTGCGTCAGTGCATTCTATGTCTTTCACCGCTGGGGAAGGGCTAGGTGGATGCCCTTGGGAAACCCTGCCAGCGGAGTCTTCAAACAGCATAAGAGACTGCTGCATAACTTGAGGCTGAGACAGTTTCCCTGGTATGCATGGGGGTGATGTGACAGACTGATGGGGTTGGTTTTCAGGCGCCATCTGTGCGCTTTCTGCAGAAGACTGGGTGGGAGATAATGTGAACGTGCTGGATCCACTGTCGGCCACCCAATTGACTAATGCCTGTACCTGCTCAGGCCTTACCATCCTTAGAACGGCATTGGGCCCCACCATATATCGCTGTAAATTCTGGCGGCTACTGGGACCTGAGGTAGTTGGTACACTAGGACGTGTGGATGTGGCAGAACGGCCACGTCCTCTCCCAGCACCAGAGGGTCCACTAACACCACCACGACCATGTCCACGTCCGCGTCCCTTACTAGATGTTTTTCTCATTGTTATGGTTCACCACAACAACAAATATATTATTTGGCCCAATGTATTGTATTCAAATTCAGCGGGATATAAATTTGAGGCCTAGTATTTAGGCGCTGGGTGACCGGTATGGATTTAGTGACAGAATTAGACTTGGAAATGCACAGAAGCGTGTGTGTGAAGTTATTCTGAATGACCCTATGTGCACCTTCAATATGATCTACCCTTTTAGGGATAGATTTCAAATAGCTCTGATATAGCAGAAACGACTAAATTATGAAATTGCTAAATTGGGAATTGTATTTCAACCCAGAACAAAAAATGTGCTTTGACGGACACTAAATAACTTTCCCAGCCACAACAGGACAGCGGTAACGAGAGATTTAGCGGGATATAAATTTGAGGCCTAGTATTTAGGCGCTGGGTGACAGGTATGGGTTTAGTGACAGAATTAGATTTGGAAATGCACAGTAGCGGGTGTGTGAAGTTATTCTGAATGACCCTATGTGCACCTTGAATATTATATACCCTTTTAGGGATAGATTTCAAATAGCTCTGATATAGCAGAAACCACTAAATTATGAAATTGCTAAATTGGGAATTGTATTTCAACCCAGAACAAGAAATGTGCTTGAACGGACACTAAATAACTCGCCCAGCTACAGCACTAGGGACAGATTTAGCGGGATATAAATTTGAGGCCTAGTATTTAGGCGCTGGGTGACAGGTATGGGTTTAGTGCCAGAATTAGACTTGGAAATACACAGTAGCGGGTGTGTGTGAAGTTATTCTGAATGACCCAATGTGCACCTTGAATATTATATACCCTTTTAGGGATAGATTTCAAATAGCTCTGATATAGCAGAAACCACTAAATTATGAAATTGCTAAATTGGGAATTGTATTTCAACCCAGAACAAGAAATGTGCTTGAACGGACACTAAATAACTCGCCCAGCTACAGCACTAAGGACAGATTTAGCGGGATATAAATTTGAGGCCTAGTATTTAGGCGCTGGGTGACAGGTATGGGTTTAGTGCCAGAATTAGACTTGGAAATACACAGTAGCGGGTGTGTGTGAAGTTATTCTGAATGACCCAATGTGCACCTTGAATATTATATACCCTTTTAGGGATAGATTTCAAATAGCTCTGATATAGCAGAAACCACTAAATTATGAAATTGCTAAATTGGGAATTGTATTTCAACCCAGAACAAGAAATGTGCTTGAACGGACACTAAATAACTCGCCCAGCTACAGCACTAAGGACAGATTTAGCGGGATATAAATTTGAGGCCTAGTATTTAGGCGCTGGGTGACAGGTATGGGTTTAGTGCCAGAATTAGACTTGGAAATACACAGTAGCGGGTGTGTGTGAAGTTATTCTGAATGACCCAATGTGCACCTTGAATATTATACCCTTTTAGGGATAGATTTCAAATAGCTCTGATATAGCAGAAACCACTAAATTATGAAATTGCTAAATTGGGAATTGTATTTCAACCCAGAACAAGAAATGTGCTTGAACGGACACTAAATAACTCGCCCAGCTACAGCACTAGGGACAGATTTAGCGGGATATAAATTTGAGGCCTAGTATTTAGGCGCTGGGTGACAGGTATGGGTTTAGTGCCAGAATTAGACTTGGAAATACACAGTAGCGGGTGTGTGTGAAGTTATTCTGAATGACCCAATGTGCACCTTGAATATTATATACCCTTTTAGGGATAGATTTCAAATAGCTCTGATATAGCAGAAACCACTAAATTATGAAATTGCTAAATTGGGAATTGTATTTCAACCCAGAACAAGAAATGTGCTTGAACGGACACTAAATAACTCGCCCAGCTACAGCACTAAGGACAGATTTAGCGGGATATAAATTTGAGGCCTAGTATTTAGGCGCTGGGTGACAGGTATGGGTTTAGTGCCAGAATTAGACTTGGAAATACACAGTAGCGGGTGTGTGTGAAGTTATTCTGAATGACCCAATGTGCACCTTGAATATTATATACCCTTTTAGGGATAGATTTCAAATAGCTCTGATATAGCAGAAACCACTAAATTATGAAATTGCTAAATTGGGAATTGTATTTCAACCCAGAACAAGAAATGTGCTTGAACGGACACTAAATAACTCGCCCAGCTACAGCACTAGGGACAGATTTAGCGGGATATAAATTTGAGGCCTAGTATTTAGGCGCTGGGTGACAGGTATGGGTTTAGTGCCAGAATTAGACTTGGAAATACACAGTAGCGGGTGTGTGTGAAGTTATTCTGAATGACCCAATGTGCACCTTGAATATTATATACCCTTTTAGGGATAGATTTCAAATAGCTCTGATATAGCAGAAACCACTAAATTATGAAATTGCTAAATTGGGAATTGTATTTCAACCCAGAACAAGAAATGTGCTTGAACGGACACTAAATAACTCGCCCAGCTACAGCACTAAGGACAGATTTAGCGGGATATAAATTTGAGGCCTAGTATTTAGGCGCTGGGTGACAGGTATGGGTTTAGTGCCAGAATTAGACTTGGAAATACACAGTAGCGGGTGTGTGTGAAGTTATTCTGAATGACCCAATGTGCACCTTGAATATTATATACCCTTTTAGGGATAGATTTCAAATAGCTCTGATATAGCAGAAACCACTAAATTATGAAATTGCTAAATTGGGAATTGTATTTCAACCCAGAACAAGAAATGTGCTTGAACGGACACTAAATAACTCGCCCAGCTACAGCACTAGGGACAGATTTAGCGGGATATAAATTTGAGGCCTAGTATTTAGGCGCTGGGTGACAGGTATGGGTTTAGTGCCAGAATTAGACTTGGAAATACACAGTAGCGGGTGTGTGTGAAGTTATTCTGAATGACCCAATGTGCACCTTGAATATTATATACCCTTTTAGGGATAGATTTCAAATAGCTCTGATATAGCAGAAACCACTAAATTATGAAATTGCTAAATTGGGAATTGTATTTCAACCCAGAACAAGAAATGTGCTTGAACGGACACTAAATAACTCGCCCAGCTACAGCACTAGGGACAGATTTAGCGGGATATAAATTTGAGGCCTAGTATTTAGGCGCTGGGTGACAGGTATGGGTTTAGTGCCAGAATTAGACTTGGAAATACACAGTAGCGGGTGTGTGTGAAGTTATTCTGAATGACCCAATGTGCACCTTGAATATTATATACCCTTTTAGGGATAGATTTCAAATAGCTCTGATATAGCAGAAACCACTAAATTATGAAATTGCTAAATTGGGAATTGTATTTCAACCCAGAACAAGAAATGTGCTTGAACGGACACTAAATAACTCGCCCAGCTACAGCACTAAGGACAGATTTAGCGGGATATAAATTTGAGGCCTAGTATTTAGGCGCTGGGTGACAGGTATGGGTTTAGTGCCAGAATTAGACTTGGAAATACACAGTAGCGGGTGTGTGTGAAGTTATTCTGAATGACCCAATGTGCACCTTGAATATTATATACCCTTTTAGGGATAGATTTCAAATAGCTCTGATATAGCAGAAACCACTAAATTATGAAATTGCTAAATTGGGAATTGTATTTCAACCCAGAACAAGAAATGTGCTTGAACGGACACTAAATAACTCGCCCAGCTACAGCACTAGGGACAGATTTAGCTGGATATAAATTTGAGGCCTAGTATTTAGGCGCTGGGTGACAGGTATGGGTTTAGTGCCAGAATTAGACTTGGAAATACACAGTAGCGGGTGTGTGTGAAGTTATTCTGAATGACCCAATGTGCACCTTGAATATTATATACCCTTTTAGGGATAGATTTCAAATAGCTCTGATATAGCAGAAACCACTAAATTATGAAATTGCTAAATTGGGAATTGTATTTCAACCCAGAACAAGAAATGTGCTTGAACGGACACTAAATAACTCGCCCAGCTACAGCACTAAGGACAGATTTAGCGGGATATAAATTTGAGGCCTAGTATTTAGGCGCTGGGTGACCGGTATGGATTTAGTGACAGAATTAGACTGGGATATGGCCAAAAAATAAACAGACTATTGCTGGTTAAATGCACTTGGTGTGACAGCTTCACCCTGATGTAGGCTTTAGCCAAAAAACAACCACACCATTGAGGGTTAAATGCACTTGGTGACAGGCGCAGCTTGCCCCTGATTTAGTATATGGCCAAAAAATGAACAGACTATTGCTGGTTAAATGCACTTGGTGTGACAGCTTCACCCTGATGTAGGCTTTAGCCAAAAAACAACCACACCATTGAGGGTTAAATGCACTTGGTGACAGGCGCAGCTTGCCCCTGATTTTGTATATGGCCAAAAAATGAACAGACTATTGCTGGTTAAATGCACTTGGTGTGACAGCTTCACCCTGATGTAGGCTTTAGCCAAAAAACAACCACACCATTGAGGGTTAAATGCACTTGGTCGCAGCTTGTGCTGGCGCACCACAAGACACAAAATGGCCGCCGATCACCCCAGAAAAATGTGACTGACAAACGGTCTGGGCAGCCTAAAAACAGTGAGCAATTGAGGATCAGCAGCTCAATGATCCACAGCTGCAGATCGATCAGTTAATCAAGTCCTTTGGAGGAGTTAATCTGCCTAATCTCGCCCTACTGTCGCAGCCGCAACCTCTCCCTACGCTAATCAGAGCAGAGTGACGGGCGGCGCTATGTGACTCCAGCTTAAATAGAGGCTGGGTCACATGGTGCTCTGGCCAATCACAGCCATGCCAATAGTAGGCATGGCTGTGATGGCCTCTTGGGGCAAGTAGTATGACGCTTGTTGATTGGCTGCTTTGCAGCCTTTCAAAAAGCGCCAAGAAAGCGTCACAAAAGCGCGAAGAAAGCGACGAACACCGAACCCGAACCCGGACTTTTACGAAAATGTCCGGGTTCGGGTCCGTGTCACGGACACCCCAAAATTCGGTACGAACCCGAACTATACAGTTCGAGTTCGCTCATCCCTAGTTACCAGTTAATCTATCCCTTACACTAGAAACCAAAAATTTTGAAGTTACGTACTGTACATTGTTGCTCTGGTTGGGCTGTCCACCTTTCTCATGAGTATTTACTAAATCATCTGAATCCATATTGGGCTATAGATTTATAAAAAAAAAACGATTTAACAATTTTGGTTAGCCACCTCAGCCCTCCTAGCTTAACCACTTCAGCCCCGCTAGCTGAAACCCCCTTAATAACCAGACCACTTTTTACAATTCTGCACTACACTACTTTCACCGTTTATCGCTCGGTCATACAACTTACCACCCAAATGAATTTTGAACTTTTCTTCTCACTAATAGAGCTTTCATTTGGTTGTATTTCATTGCTGCTGACATTTTAACTTTTTTTGATATTAATAAAAATTGACCGAAATTTTTGCAAAAAAACGACATTTTGCACTTTCCGTTGTAAAATTTTTCAATTAAAACTACATTTCTATATAAATTTTTCTCTAAATTTATTGTTCTACATGTCCTTGACAAGAAAAAATGCAATAAGTGTATATTTATTGGTTTGGGTAAAAGTTAAAAAGTTATAGCGTTTACAAACTATGGTGCAAAAATGTGAATTTACGCACTTTGACTTTCTGAGCACCTGTCATGTTTCCTGAGGTTCTACAATGCCCAGACAGGAGAAACACCCCACAAATGACCCTATTTCGGAAAGTAGACACCCTAATGTATTTGCTGATGGGCATAGTGAGTTCATGGAAGTTTTTATTTTTTGTCACAAGTTAGCGGAAATTATAATATTTTTTTTTTCTTACAAAGTCTCATATTCCGCTAACTTGTGACAAAAAATAAAATTTTACATGAACTCACCATACCCCTCACGGAATACCTTGGGGTGTCTTCTTTCCAAAATGGGGTCACTTGTGGGGTATTTATACTGCCCTGGCATTTTAGGGGACCTAAAGCGTGAGAAGTAGTTTGGAATCCAAATGCAGATGTTTTGCTGATCCGGAAAACACATACGGACGTCTGAATGGAGCCTTACAGGGGGGTGATCAATGACAGGGGGGGTGATCAGGGGTTAATAAGGGGTTACAAAGTGACGGGGGGGGGGTGTAGTGTAGTGTAGTGCTTGGTGCTACCTATTACAGAGCTGCCTGTGTCCTCTGGTGGTCGATCCAAGCAAAAGGGACCACCAGAGGACCAGGTAGCAGGTATATCAGACACTGTTAACAAAACAGTGTCTGATATATCTTTCAAGGGTTAAAAAAAATCGCATCTACAGCCTGCCAGCGAATGATCGCCGCTGGCAGGCTGTAGATCCACTGGTTTACCGTCCGATCCTGTGAACGCACGATCCTGTCACAAGATGACGCGCCAGCACGTCCAAGAGGAATAACCGGGCCGCCACAAGGACAGAATCCTGCGTTCGGCGGTCCTGAGGCGGTTAAAGGGGTTGTCCCATCAGGACAGTCCCTATGTATGAATTGTTTAATAGTATCCATGAAGAAAAGCAATAGTTGTTTTATTAGAAAATCTATGCTTCACAAAGTCCTTTGAGTGGGTCAAAACGTTGTATTTTGTGTGAGATGTGTTCATAAAACACCTATTACATTTCCAACTTGGATGTTATGTTTAATTATTTAAATTTATTTATTTTTTGGCTTTTGGCTTTTTGGAATTTTGTGACTTTGTTTCCAATCAACCACTGTCAGGTCATCCCCTGTCCTTATGTTCTATTTGAGCATACTGTATGAACATGGTATCTGGGAGTCCCCCAATCAGAACCCCTTTTTAAGAGCAAGAGTGGAGATGTATTGTAATACCATATTTCCCCTGTAGTGGTTGCTGCAGTTAACATGTACAGTGTAACCAGCTGTGTCTTCCTCGGCAATCCTGAGGTTAGGCTCTTTTCACGGTGTGTCTCCAAGGTTTTTGTTGGGTCAGAGCAGCAAAAAAAAATAAAAAAATTTTAAAAAAACTTTAACTACAGCAGTTTGAAAAGAGTAACATTTTTCGTTATTAGAACTAGTCCATTTTATGAATTACTCCAAGTGTCTCTAAGTTTTCCTTCCTTCGATTTACTTTAATAAAAAAGCCGCCAAGGCTTAACTTGCAGGATTTAATATGTCCTTTGTCTTATGGCAGGAGAGCACTGTATCAACTGCATGATTATCAGGGTGATGACAATACAATGAATAGGCAGTATTAATTAAGCTCTAATAAAAGTGTCATAATCAGCCACATCATATTTATTGGACTTCTAATCCTGCCAAATAACATCATTTAAAGTGGAAGAATAAAATCTTATATTATTAATCTATCCACTTTACTTTAAATTAAACTCGTATATTCTTTAGAGATTATAATAATCGGTATTATTAAAGAAATAGGAAAGCTCTGAGTCCTTCCTGATAACGCCATATTCTTTTACATTGTGAAGAACTTTGACCCATGACACATCCATCAGGTGGTACAGGACAGCCAATCGAGACGTTTCAGCACATGGACACACCCCCTACCTTATAAATAAACCCGATCTGGCCGCCATTTTACATTAGGCCTCAGAGCGGACTGTGGAAACCCGGCCTGGATTCCTCCTGACAGCATGAGCGCATGGCGTCATTGGTTGCTATGACGCCGTGCGCTTCATGCAGCCGCTCCTGTACAGTACTAGTGTATTACTGTACAGGAGCGGCTGCATGAAGCGCACGGCGTCATAGCAACCAATGACGCCATGCGCTCACGCTGTCAGGAGGAATCCCGGCCGCTCTCGGGCGCGGAACACGGCCGTGTGCATGAGGCCTTAGGGAGAGGTTGCTGTGTGGACAGACTGTTAGGGACACCAAACGCTATGAAATAGGGCCACAAAAGTCCTTTTAACCCCTTAGGGACACAGCCTTTTTACACCTTAGGACCAGGCCATTTTTTGCAAATCTGACCAGTGTCACTTTAAGTGCTCATAACTTTAAAACGCTTTGACTTATCCAGGCCGTTCTGAGATTGTTTTTTCGTCACATATTGTACTTCATGACACTGGTGAAATGAAGTCAAAAAAATATTTTTTTTTGCACCAAAAAATACCTAATTTAACAAATTTTTGGAAAAATTAGCAAATTTCAAAGTTTCAGTTTCTCTACTTCTGTAATACATAGTAATACCCCCAAAAATTGTGATGACTTTACATTCCCCATATGTCTACTTTATGTTTGAATTGTTTTGGGAATGATATTTTATTTTTTGGGGATGTTATAAGGCTTAGAAGTTTAGAAGCAAATCTTGAAATTTTTCAGCAATTTACAAAAACGACATTTTTAGGGACCAGTTCAGCTCTGAAGTCACTTTGCGAGGCTTACATAATAGAAACCCACCCAAAAATGACCCCATCTAAGAAACTACACCCCTCAAGGTATTCAAAACTGATTTTACATACGTTGTTAACCCTTTAGGTGTTGCACAAGAGTTATTGGCAAATGGGGATGAAATTTGAGAATTTCTTTTTTTTGTCAAATTTTTTATTTTAACCCATTTTTTCCACTAACAAAGCAAGGGTTAACAGCCAAACAAGACTGTATCTTTATTACCCTGACTCTGCCGTTTACAGAAACACCCAATATGTGGCCGTAAACTACTGTACGGCCACACAGCGGGGCATAGAGTGAAAGGTGCGCCGTTTGGTTTTTGGAGGGCTGATTTTTATGGACTGGTTTATTTACACCATGTCCCATTTGAAGACCCCTGATGCACCCCTAGAGTAGAAACTCCCTAAAAGTGACCCCATCTAAGAAACTACACCCCTCAAGGTATTCAAAACTGATTTTACATTCGTCGTTAACCCTTTAGGTGTTGCGCAAGAGTTATTGGCAAATGGGGATGAAATTGGAAAATTTCATTTTTTTGTCTAATTTTCCATTTTAACCCATTTTTTCCACTAACAAATCAAGGGTTAACAGCCAAACAAGACTGTATCTTTATTACCCTGACTCTGCCGTTTACAGAAACACCCAATATGTGGCCGTAAACTACTGTACGGCCACACAGCGGGGCATAGAGTGAAAGGTGCGCCGTTTGGTTTTTGGAGGGCTGATTTTTATGGACTGGTTTATTTACACCATGTCCCATTTGAAGACCCCTGATGCACCCCTAGAGTAGAAACTCCCTAAAAGTGACCCCATCTAAGAAACTACACCCCTCAAGGTATTCAAAACTGATTTTACATTCGTCGTTAACCCTTTAGGTGTTGCGCAAGAGTTATTGGCAAATGGGGATGAAATTGGAAAATTTCATTTTTTTGCCTTATTTTCCATTTTAACCCATGTTTTCTACTAACAAAGCAAGGGTTAACAGCCAAACAAGACTGTATCTTTATTACCCTGACTCTGCCGTTTACAGAAATACCCAATATGTGGCCGTACACTACTGTACGGCCACACAGCGGGGCGTAGAGTGAAAGGTGCGCCGTTTGGTTTTTGGAGGGCTGATTTTTATGGACTGGTTTATTTACACCATGTCCCATTTGAAGACCCCTGATGCACCCCTAGAGTAGAAACTCCCTAAAAGTGACCCCATCTAAGAAACTACACCCCTCAAGGTATTCAAAACTGATTTTACATTCGTCGTTAACCCTTTAGGTGTTGCGCAAGAGTTATTGGCAAATGGGGATGAAATTTGCAAATTTCATTTTTTTGTCTAATTTTCCATTTTAACCCATTTTTTCCACTAACAAATCAAGGGTTAACAGCCAAACAAGACTGTATCTTTATTACCCTGACTCTGCCGTTTACAGAAACACCCAATATGTGGCCGTAAACTACTGTACGGCCACACAGCGGGGCATAGAGTGAAAGGTGCGCCGTTTGGTTTTTGGAGGGCTGATTTTTATGGACTGGTTTATTTACACCATGTCCCATTTGAAGACCCCTGATGCACCCCTAGAGTAGAAACTCCCTAAAAGTGACCCCATCTAAGAAACTACACCCCTCAAGGTATTCAAAACTGATTTTACATTCGTCGTTAACCCTTTAGGTGTTGCGCAAGAGTTATTGGCAAATGGGGATGAAATTGGAAAATTTCATTTTTTTGCCTTATTTTCCATTTTAACCCATGTTTTCTACTAACAAAGCAAGGGTTAACAGCCAAACAAGACTGTATCTTTATTACCCTGACTCTGCCGTTTACAGAAATACCCAATATGTGGCCGTACACTACTGTACGGCCACACAGCGGGGCGTAGAGTGAAAGGTGCGCCGTTTGGTTTTTGGAGGGCTGATTTTTATGGACCGGTTTATTTACACCGTGTCCTGTTTCAACCCCCCTGATGCACCCCTGGAGTCGAAACTCCCTAAAAGTGACCCCATTTTGGAAACTACGGGATAAGGTGGCATTTTTTGGGGGAGTATTTTTAGGGTAAATATAATTTTTGGTTGCTCTATATTACATTTTTGTGAGGTAAGGTTACCAAAAATTGAAATTCTGATATTTCATCTCCATTTGCCATTAACTGTTGAGGAACACCTAAAGGGTTAATAAAGTTTGTATAATCATTTTTGAATACCTTGAGGGGTGTAGTTTCTTAGATGGGGTCAATTTTAGGGAGTTTTTACTCTAGGGGGGCATCAGGGGGGCTTCAAAAGGGATATGGTGTCAATAAAAAAGGCCATCAAAATCGGCCTTCCAGAAACCATGTCGGTCCTTTCCTTTTGCAGCCTCCCTTTTACGGATACAGCAGTTTACGACCACAAATGTGGCGTTTCTGTAAACTGCAGTATCAGGGTAATAAATTTTAACTTTTGTTTGGTTGTTAACCCTTGTTTTCTTACCGGAAAAAACGGACTGAAATGGAAAAGTGCCAAAAATAGCGGTTTTGGCACCGTTTTTTTTGTTTTTTTTTTAACCGTGTTAATCTGGGTAGTTAGGTCATGGGATATTGTTATAGAGGAGATTCTTACGGACGCGGCAATATCTAATAAGTCTACTTTTTTTTACAATTATTTAGGTTTTTGACTATATTATCTTTTTTGATACAACTTTTTTTTTTGGGTATCTCTAAAGTCTAAGTGTAATTTTTTTAATTTTCTTTTAGCCAATTATCTTATGTGGGGGCTCATTTTTTGCGGGATGAGCGGACGGTTTTATTGGCACTATTTTGGGGGCTATATGACTTTTTGATCGCTTGCTATGAAACTTTTTGTTATGTAAGGTGACAAAAAAAAATTTTTTGCACCTATTTTTTTTTTTTTTTTTTTACTGTGTTAATCTGGGGGGTTGGGTCATGGGGTATTTTTATAGAGGAGATTCTTACGGACGTGGCGATACCTAATAAGTCAACTTTTTTTTTACAATAATTTAGGTTTTAGACTATATTATCCTTTTTGATACCCTAAAAAAAAATTTGTATCTCTAAAGTCTAAGAGTCATTTTCAATTTTTTTTTTTATCTGATTATCTTATGTGGGGGCTCATTTTTTGCGGGATGAGATGACGGTTGTATTGGCACTAATTTGGGGGCTATATGACTTTTTGATCGCTTGCTTTTTATTATGTAAGGTGACAAAAAAAAACTTTTTTTGCACCTTTTTTTTTTTTCTGGACCGTGTTAGGCTACTTTCACACTAGCGTTCGGGCGGATCCGTTCAGAACGGATCCGCCCATAATAATGCAGACGGAGGCTCCGTTCAGTACGGATCCGTCTGCATTATTTTAGCAAAAAAAAGCTAAGTGTGAAAATAGCCTAGTACGGATCCGTCCAGACTTTCAATGTAAAGTCAATGGGGGACGGATCCGCTTGAAGATTGAGCCACATTGTGGCATCTTCAAACGGATCCGTCCCCATTGACTTACATTGAAAGTCTGGACGGATCCGTACGGATCCGCACGCCTCCGCACGGCCAGGCGGACACCCGAACGCTGCAAGCAGCGTTCAGCTGTCCGCCTGTCCGTGCGGAGGCGAGCGGAGCGGAGGCTGAACGCCGCCAGACTGATGCAGTCTGAGCGGATCCGCCTCCATTCAGACTGCATCAGGGCTGGACGGCTGCGTTCGGGTCCGCTCGTGAGCTCCTTCAAACGGAGCTCACGAACGGAATACCGAACGCTAGTGTGAAAGCAGCCTTAATCTGGGGGGTTAGGTCATGGGGCATTTTTATAGAGGAGATTATTACAGACGCGGCAATACCTATGTCTACTTTTAATAAATTATTTTAGTTTTTTTGGGTGTCTCAAGTCTGAGAACCATTTTTTTTTTTTATCCCATGTCAGTCCTAAATTGGGATATAAATTTAGTACTCCATGGAAGTGTGATACTCCCTGAAGCAACCGTCAATGCAGAGGCCCGGATGATCGGGGCATGTGTCGCACTGAGTAGTCGTGTCCTTCCGTATCCCCCTCCTGCGACACACTCTGCACTTTTTTTGGGTTCGTCCCTTCTTTCCAGTATGGGGGACCACACCTGGAAAGTGTTGGCCAGGGACGATCCGGGCGCCTACAGTTCCCGAGGTACTCCGGCCTGCTCTTTCCCGGTCCGAAAAGATCAGGGCCTTGAGGACTGCCTCATAGAACTGGAGGAATGTCCCTGTGCTGCCAGCGCTTCGGGATAGTACAAAAGAGTTGTACATGGCAACCTGCACCAAGTAGACCGCAACTTTTTTGTACCATGCCCGGGTTTTGCGCATGGCGTTATATGGCTTGAGGACTTGATCCGAGAGATCAACTCCTCCCATATACCGATTGTAGGCGACGATACAATCGGGCTTGAGGACCGTTGCCGCGGTACCTCGCACAGGGACAGGGGTGATGCCGTTACCATGAATTGTGGACAGCATAAGGACATCCCTCTTGTCCTTATACCTGACCAGCAACAGGTTTCCAGTGGTAAGGGCACGGGTCTCACCCCTGGGGATGGGTACCTGGAGGGGGTGGGCAGGGAGGCCGCGTTGATTTTTCCGCACGGTCCCACAAGCGGACGTGGATCTGGCGGCAAGGGACTGGAACAAGGGGATACTGGTATAAAAGTTATCCACGTACAAGTGGTAACCCTTATCCAGCAGTGGGTACATAAGGTCCCACACGAGTTTCCCGGTAACACCCAGAGTGGGGGGACATTCTGGTGGTTGAATCCGGGAATCTCGCCCCTCGTACACACGAAATTTGTAAGTGTACCCTGAGGTACTCTCACAAATTTTGTATAGCTTCACGCCATACCTCGCCCGCTTGGAAGGCACATACTGGCGGAAAATGAGTCTCCCCTTGAACGCAATGAGAGACTCATCAACCACGACCTCCCTTCCAGGTACATAGGCCTCCATGAATTTGGCCCCAAAGTGATCGATGACCGGCCGTATCTTGTACAGACGGTCATGGGCAGGATCACCTCGGGGTGGACATGCTGCATTATCGGAATAATGCAGACATTTCCTGATGGCCTCAAACCGGGAGCGTGTCATAACCGTACTGTAAAGTGGGGTCTGATATAGGACGTCCCCACTCCAGTACAGCCTGGCACTGGGTTTCTTGACCAGGCCCATATGCAGCACGAGGCCCCAAAATGTCCTCATTTCGGCTGCACTGACCGGCGTCCAGCCACCGGGCCTGGCCAAAAAGGAGCCCGGGTGTTGAGCGACGAACTGTTGGGCGTACAGATTCGTCTGCTCCACCATCAGATTTACCAGTGAGTCACTGAAAAAATGACAAAAAAAGTCATATTCAGTGTAGCCCACTGTGGAAATCTGGATTCCTGATTGGCCTACAAAATCAGGAATCACGGGCTCGTATCGCTCTGGGCTACACCAGACAAGTTCACCGGCAGGGTGCTCCGGTGGATTTAACTGGTGGGCCGGGAAACCAGTACGAGCCCCAGAGCTGCTCGTACTAGTGTGGGCCACAGGGTCCCTAACATGGCGGTCCCCTTGCTCCGCCTGGCGGCGTCTCCGCCGCCTTGGGGGCTCATCATCATCGCTAGATGATGAGGAGGATGCGGATGACAACAGGAATGTGGGGTCATCCTCATCCTCACTGGGACTCTCGGACTCGGAGGCAAGCTGGGCGTATGCCTCCTCGGCCGAGAACGTCCGGCGGGCCATAGGGGAGTGTGTGTCTGCGTGTATATGTGCGTGTGTGTAACTCTTTATTTGGTGTGCGTGTGTGAGGGGGCACGGGTGTTCACGAACTCACCCTAAAACTAACAGAAAAAAATAAATAAAACTAACTAAAAAAAAGGGCAAAAAAGTGAGGAAAAAAAATTCAAAACTGCTGATCAACCGTCCGAAGTTGATCAGCGGTGGGGTGTGCGATGCGCTTACAGTGGCCGGACGCTAAGTGCCGGTCACAGTCAGCGAACTCAAAAAAAAAAAAAAAAAAAAAAGCACCCCAAAAAAGGTGGGGGGGGGGGGGCAAGTGGCAGGGGGAGGGGGGCAAGTGGCAGCACCCCTGGGGGGTCTAGGGTCACACAGCTGTGCTGTGGACCCCAGACACCCTAACTAGGGTGATGCAATAAAAAGTAAAAAAAAACTAACTTTCCCTTTTTTTTCCCTGCCTATCCCAAACTTTCCCTAGCTGTCCCTATGTACCTGATGGGGTGCTGGGGCACAGATCGGGTCCTGGGGGCACAGATCAGGGGTGCTGGCAGCGATGGTGGACACAAGCAGGCAGCTCCTCTCTCCTCCGGCGCTGGAACACAAAAGGAGGAGGAGAGGGGCGCCTGCCTCTTTTGAATCTGCCGCCGCACCGCCCCCTGACCAATCAGAAAGCGATCCTGAGTGGTGATGTCACCATCACCACTCAGGATCGCTGGATGGTGATTGGTGGAGTGAAATCACACCACCATCACCATCCTGTTCCGGGTTATCGGGTCTTCAGAGACCCGAATAACCCGGAAACGCAGAAAACCGCAGGTCTGAATTGACCTGCGGTTTTTTGCGATCGCATACATGGGGGGGTCACCGGACCCCCCGACGCATTTGCCCCAAGTGCCTGCTCAATGATTTGAGCAGGCACGGGGTTCCGATCGCCGCCGGCCGCGCGGCGGTGATTGAAAATGCACAGGGCGTACATGTACGCCCTGTGTCCTTAAGTACCAGGGCACAAGGGCGTACCTGTACGCCCTGTGTCCTTAAGGGGTTAAGGACTGGTATAGGTGTGCTATCGATAGGTGTACAGTACAGAGGGGTGTGATATACTTATAATATATTAACATAGAAAGCATATTATAGTGGATTTGTATTGTGCAGCAGTGGTGAGCGGTTCTGCAGCTACACAGAGTGACAAACGCAATTAGAAAAAATAATTATAACTAGTGTGATATACCAGTCGCCCCCCAAAAAAACTGATAGAAGCGGGGTGTTATATACCAATAATATACTTTCTATATAGTGCATTTGGTACTACAGAATTTGTTTGCGGTTTTGCTGCGTTCCCTCTGCTACACACAGTGACAAACGGTATTGGAAAAAATAATTATAACTGGTGTGCTCATGCGTGTACGCGAAAATTATATTGCCGATATTTCGCATTGAAAAAAATAATGAATGGAGATCGCAAATTCGAATAATACATCTGGTATGTCAGTGTCCATGTTGTGGGACTATTTGTGCACTTCTAGTAATTATTTCTTGGCTACAAATATGAGCTGAAGGTTTTTCAGGTTCGCCTGCCATTAAAATGAATTGGACCCACCGCAAACTTGCGGTTCGCAAACCGTCCCGGCAGATGTTCGTCCATCACTAGTGATGAGCGAAGCGAATTTCACAAAGAAATTCAATTTGCTTTGTTACAAAGAGAATTTCTTTGTAGGTACTGGGCACAATGATGGGGAACGGCGATCGTGCTGCCCCCATCATTGAACCCTTCAGATGCAGCGTTCATCACTGATCGCGGGATCTGAGGCTACCATTTAAGCCTTTTAGGGCTTAATCAGGGTAAAAATAAAATACTCCATTTGCTCGCGTAGAGGCCGTCACGACCATCTTGGTTAAAGACACCGCACGAAATTTCACGTCATCATGTCATCACACTGGCCAAGCATGGTGACATCATCACTGATGACATCATCACTGATGATGTCACTGCGCTCGGCCAGCGTTCCGGTGTGATGACGTCATAAGTCCTCCCGCTCAAGATTTTGCACGGTTTCTTCAATGAAGATGGCCGCGACGGCCTCTTTGCATGCATAAGGATGAGGTGAGTATGTTTTTGTTGTTTTTTTTTAGCGCCATTTCAGGGAAAATTCATTAGTTACCACAAATCGTGATCAAGTTTTTCCTGAAATTCAAATTGAAGTCAATTTGTTTGACTTCGATTCACTCAACACTAGTGAATATCATAACAAATAAACAAAAAAAATAAGACCCCAAAAAATTTTCTATCCCCCATAATTTTGCACTAAATGTATTTGCCAAGAATTTCATATTCACTAAATAAGCGTAGTATTAGCACCAGAATATTTTCTATAACTATGGCATTATTGTACCGTACTTTATTTGGTGCTGTTGCATTGTATTTTTTTTCCTTCGTGTTTCTAGCCGTGGCAGCGCGCACCTGCGCATTGGGATGTGCTAACTGACCCCCTTTTTCTTGCATTTCTATCCCCCATGTATTGAAAAAATTAATAAGTATTTTTTAATACATTATATGTACTCCAAAACTGTTCCATTAAAAAAATACAACTCATCCCACAAAATACAAGTTCTAAATATAATAAAATAAAATAAAATAAAGTTCTGACTCTTGGATGGTGGAGATAAAAAAAATAAAAAAAAATCACTACTTCTGTCTCCTTGAAGGGGTTTTCCAGTTTGCATCAACATCCTGTAAAATAATTATTTATGAAGGTCACTCTAATTTTGTAATGTATTTCTCTTACCTTTATTGTTGCTATCTCCCGTTTTGGGCTGTGGTCACATGATCATGTCCATGCCGCTCTTTATTACTTCCTGTGATGTTATGTCCATGGGCAGGGCAGCGATAGGGGAATGTCTATGTAACTAGCTAAGTGGGAAGAGCTATAAGTTAGCTTGGTGTTGTTTGGTGCTGTAATAGGGGAGTGCCTATGTAACTAGCAAAGTGGGAGGAGCTATAAACTAGTTGGGTAGTGTTAGAGGCGGGGCTGGAGCTGTGGCAGAGGAAGGAGAAGTGCATCATGGGTTTGGTTAGATACAGCAACAGGAAGTTCTACATACAGGATGGAAACAAACCAGAGGGATTGGTTTACATGGTGAAAATGGTTCAGGAGCGTCCAGACTGAAAACTGAGGATGATGTACATGAAGTAAGCAACTACATAAGCAGATCTGTTAAAAACCATAGTAATGCTGGAAAACCCCTTTGATGTTACAGTAATTAACAGGGTGAATGGATATAATGCCCACATATCCCGCAGCTATGTATCACTATATAGCTTCTTCACTATAGACTTTGTTCTTAATTATAGCAATGGCAGGTGCAATACATGAGGACGAACGACCATTACAAGTATCACGGAGCATTTGTTTACAGAATAACTGAAAGAAAGCCCTCCGGGGAGCGGTCTCATAAAGGACATCACCAGTGCATTGTCACTGAATGAAACCTCTGCAGGTCCATGGGGAGCTCAACGCATTTCGGCTGTCTGGTATATACACAGCATGCACTCCATCTCAGGAACATGTTTGGGAAGCGGTACCTGCCGGATTTACGATTTGTTCCATCTTTGCCTATTACTATCCGTCCAAACCACAGGACATGGTGATAATAGAGGATGCTTCTAATTTATCATCCATGCGAGAACGTTCATCCTGATTGTCCTCCCGAGACCTGAATTTCTACTTGGCAAAGCCCCATTTCGCCGCCCCAAGTAAATATCCACATTCCTCATGTTAAAGTTTGTCCTCTGGGTGCTCTTTGGATGAAACGTACGAGATGATGAATGCTTCCCACCGGCCAGGTCTGAGACCGGATGTCACAACTTGGTTGAGTCCCGATTCTTGCTTGTACTTTAATATAAGCAAGAAGATCTTGTATGAGTCATGGGTTTGTTGTTTTTGGCTCTTTTTTTCCCCCTTATCCTTCTTTGATGTATTATCCGTAAGTGGAAGTTCTAGTGACTCTCTTAAGTATCGTATTGATTTTTACGGGAATGTTATAGGGACTTAAACAACCACTAAAATTACACTGCTCTTGAATCCGCTGATCGCTTCCCCAAGTTGTGCTAAAACGTTGGCTTGTTGAAAAGGAAAAGCAGTGATTTTCTGGTAATATTGATTTTTAACAAGTGCCGGCAGCCAGCCTACTGATATAGAAGACTCGCACCTAGCCGCTCCCCGTAACTCCAGTCCTCCGCGCTACCTCCACTTTCTCCATCTTCTGGTCCTCGCGCTGTTTACATGGGCCATGGGTCAGTCACATGCACCGCTCCAGCCAATGACTGGCTTCAAAAGTGACCTAATGAATAAACCATATTTGCGAATGCAAATAGAGGGGACATGAAGCCACTATTTTGATGCACAAGTATTACAGTTATTATTATTACTCACCTGCATTCAGATGGGGATGGTACTTAGTGATGAGCAGCAGGGGTTATATTCGAATTCGCAATATTTCGCGAATATTTTGTAAATTCGAAATTTCATAAATGTGAATATTCGTTATATTCTACGATTTTTTTACTCGAAAAATCGGCAAGGTAATGATCGTGTAATATGCAAAATTTTCAACTTACAACTATTAGACAAAGAAGATTATAGCACTATATTAGCTAAATTGCTCTATATTCATTTTTCTTCGAATATTTGCTATATTGCTATAACTTCGTTTGTTCGATTATTCGTAATATTCTAAAACAAGAATATATAGCAATATAGCGAATATTCGAAAAAATAAATAAATAGAGCAATTTAGCTAATATAGTGCTATAATCTTCTTTGTCTAATAGTTGAAATTATTTTTTCATCTGAAGTTCAGATTGGAAAAAAATTACAACTATAAAAAAAAAAAGATTATAGCACTATATTAGCTAAATTGCTCTATATTGTATTTTTTCGAATATTCGCTATATTGCTATAACTTAGTTTTTTCAAATATTCGTAATATATTCTAAAACAAGAATATATAGCAATATAGCGAATATTCGAGAAAAAAACGAATATAGAGCAATTTAGCTAATATAGTGCTATAATCTTTTTTTTTATAGTTATAGTTATAGAACTTCAGATGAGAAAAAAATTACAACTATTAGACAAAGATTATAGCACTATATTAGCTAAATTGCTCTAGATTAGTTTTTTTCGAATATTCGCTATATTGCTATATATTCTTGTTTTAGAATATTACGAATATTCGAAAAAACGAAGTTATAGCAATATAGCGAATATCCCCCCCAAAAAACTAATATAGATCAATTTAGCTAATATAGTGCTATAATCTTTGTCTAATAGTTGTAAGTTGAAAAATAAAATTTTGCTATAAAATTTCGCATTACGAAAATTCGCATTACAAAAATTTGCAAACAACACTACTCCTAATGTTAAATATACTGCAGCCTTCTCATTGTCCCACAATCTAGAAGCAGGGAGGGATCATGTGTACTGATTAAAAAAAAAAACGAATATTCGAAATTACGAATATATATCACAATATTCTAAATATTTGCGAATTTTCGAAGTACCTATATTCGCAATAAAAATTCTAAATTCGAATATTCGTGATCAACACTAATGGTACTGGCAGAAGACTTCACTGGAGAAACTTGATTGGAGGAGACTTCAACGGACAATCTCGAGGAGGTACCTACAGTATGAAAGAAGAGAAAAGTTTGTTGCTGCGCACTCACGTACAGTAAGTGGCAGTGTGGAAACCCCCTCCTAACCCCCCCCCCTCTTTTAATCCCTTAAGTATATCACGTTGCTAAGTATGGGGTAAAGTTGCCTTTTTTGGGCGGACTAATTGTGGTTATTCATATACATTGGTTGTTGGTTTAATTAATGGGGTTTTAATGTAATAGTTACAGGTAACATTAGGCACATTATAATCCACTAATAAAACTTAAATGTTTGTTCAATATGTGTTTAATCGATTATTTACTAACAAAATGGATAGGTCGAAATTGGGCTAGAGACAAGCAAATTTCTTAAAAATTCGATTGGGCTGCTTTGCCAAATTTGACACAAAAAAAATAGCTTAGTGACGAATTACTTTGTCAGGAAGCAAATTTTTTTGTAAGTAGTGAGTGCAGTGACAGGGAGTTGCGATAGCGCCGCTCTCCGCCATTGTACCCCTCAGATGCAGCGTTCATACATGATCGCGGCATCTGAGAGTGAAAACAGTATAAGGCTACATGCACACAAACGTTGTTTGTTACACTGTGCGTTCCGTTTTTTTTGCGGATAGGATGCGGACCCATTCATTTCAATGTCCGCATCAGTATGTCCGTTCCGTTGCCCCACCAAAAAAATAGTGCATGTCCTATTTTTTTCTAGTTTTCGGACAAGGTATTATTACAATGGATCCGCAAAAAAAAACAGATGCCATACAAAACGTCATCTGTTTTTTTTTTTTTGCGGACCGCAAAACACATACGGTCGTGTGCATGTTGCCTTAAACTGAACTTGAACTTTTTTCTTCACCTACTAGCACAATAATAAGGGTTTGTATGAAAAAGGTGATTCGCACCCCTGTTTCTCACTTTTGAATATTGTTACCTCTCATTTTCTCACTTTCTATATTTTCAATATTTCACTTTCAATATTGTTACTGCTCAGGTATTTTATAATTGCTGATACTTTCATTCAGTCATTTAAAAAACACGTAAGTAACCAGTTAGTAAGAAGTTACATCTCCACTTGTATCTTCATAGGTGTGTAATATGCCGAGCGCAAACACCATCTATAATACGGAACTCGCTGTACAGCTGTCCTGCATGTAGAGCTCCATAATTAAATGCGGCAGTGCGTCTTGTAATCATCACGTCCACTCTGGTTGGGATTACCTTCTAATCCTGTATTTACACACATGTGATTGACACTAAGTTTTAAGAGGGCTGCGACGAGGAAACTGGGAAGAAAATGCCGGTATTAGGGAGATTTCCTGTTTTGATTACTTTTTGATGCTATAAAGCCTGACCTCTGCTTCCTTAGGCCTCGTTCACATTTTCGTTTTTCAATGACATGTGCTGTCTGCATTTTCTGAGGACAGCACACGTACCCATTGATTTAAATGTGTCTGTTCACATTTCAGTGGGTCAGTAAAAAAATCACGGAGACATGCACTACTTTGATCCACGATGCGGACCAAGCACGCCCATAGAAGTCTATGGGTGCGTTAAAATCACTGGCACACATCCGTATTGCGTCTGTTTTTCACTGAAGACTGATAGGAGATTCTTTGGAAATTAATTTTCAGCTGAGCAACGTCAGTGAATTACGGATGACACACGGATGGTAAAAACGGACACACAGGCCAACCACGGATCCCTCACGGAGATCTTCACGGATGAAACACGTAACACTGACACAGAAATGTGAACTAGGCCTGAGTAGTGTGCATGCCTCACCTGCCCTTTCTCCTAGCTCCACTCATTAATTTAAAATTTTTGTAAAAAAAAAATGTTTTTAAAATTTTCCACCCTGACCATTAAGCCTCACCATAGGCTGACACTGTTCTGTAGGGATCACTTTTCAGCAATCATCTCAATATTATCACAAGCAGGATTACAATGACAGATATATATATATATATATATATATATATAGATATATATATACTAGCAGAAGGAGCCGGCTTCGCCCGGGTATATTTCATCTATTTCATTTTATGTTTCTGTGTGTCGTAAAAAGATATCAACAGTTTCCCCCATAACAGTGACCTCTATAACAGTGACCTCTACAGTTCCCGCCCCTTAAACATTGACCTCCACAGTGCCTGCACCTTTAACAGTGACCTCCATATTGGCCACCCCTTTAACAGTAACCGCATCTTTAACAGTGACCTGCACAGTGCCTGCCCCTTTAACAGTGACCTCCACAGTACCCGCCCTTTTAACATTGATCGCCCCTTTAACAGTGACCTCCACAGTGTCCACCCCTTTAACAGTGACCTCCACAGTACCCGCCCCTTTAACAGTGACCTCCAAAGTGCCCCCCCCTTTAACAGTGACCTCCACAGTGCCTGCCCCTTAAACAGTGACCTTGGCATTGTCTGCCACTTTAACAGTGACCTCCAACATGTCCGCCCCTTTAACAGTGACCTCGACATTGCCCGTCCCTTTAATAGTGACTGCCCCTTTAACAGTGACCTCCACAGTGCCCGCCCCTTTAACAGTGACCTCCACAGTGCCCGCCCCTTTAACAGTGACCTCCACAGTGCCTGCCCCTTTAACAGTGACCTCCACAGTGCCCGCCCCTTTACCAGTTACCGCCCCTTTAACAGTGACCTCCACAGTGCCCGCCCCTTTAACAGTGACCTCCACATCACACGTTTCTTTAATAGTGCCCACCCCTTTAACAGTGACCTCCACAGTGCCCGCCCCTTTAACAGTGACCTCCACAGTGCCTGCCCCTTTGACATTGACCATTCCTTTAACAGTGACCTCCACAGTGACCGCCCCTTTAACATTGGCCACCCCTTTAACGGTGACCTTCATAGTGGCTGCCCCTTTAACAGTGACCTTCATAGTGCCTGCCCCTTTAACAGTGACTTTCACAGTGCCCGCCCCTTTAACATTGACTACTCCTTTAACAGTGACCTTCATAGTGGCCGCCCCTTTAACAGTGACCTCCACAGTACCCGCCCCTTTAACAGTGACCTCCCCAGTGCCTGCCCCTTTAACAGTGACCTCCGCAGTGCCTGCCCCTTTAACAGTGACCTCGCAGTGCCAGCCCCTTTAACAGTCAACTCCACAGCGCCCGTCTGTTTAATAGTGGCCCCTGCCCCCCATGCATGTAGCAGTGTAGTTGTGCCGTCGTACATCATATGACTGAATATTTAAGGACCTGCGACCTGCTGAAACCTGTGACCAGTTGTTATGGAAACCTGGAGTAGGACCTGCGAGCTTCTATTGGCTAATAAGGGACATGTGACCATGTATATGGCAGTTGGGATATGAGTGAAAGACTTGCAGGCCTCTATTGGCTAATGCAGGTAATTTTTTGGGAATGTCTCAGGAACGGTAAGTCCTACAGAGCTGACCCAGTCTAAAACCTTCCCGGACACCTGATGTACCTGTGTGCCAAATTTGGTGAAGATCAGTCCAGTCGTTTGGTCGCACATAAAGAACTTCCAGACAGACGTCTAGACAGACAGATAGACAGAAACGAATTTTTTATACTGTATATAAGATATATATATATATATATATATATATATATATGTATATATATCACAGTAGGTCACAGCTTATCTTCTCCCCTCCCTGCATAATGACCTTTGCACTGGTCACAGAGCATGCCCACACCTTTTTCCCCATAGACATCAATGAGTCATTTCTAGACACCAGTATCATTTGAGCAAGTAAACTGACCAAATTATTGAGACCGATGCAGTAAAGACATCAATACAGTAATGTGATGGTTTCCTGTTGACAGGATGTCTTCATCCTCATCAGTACCTACATAAGAAAGATCCACGACACTCAAGGGCAAATTAGATACAAGAAAAAAATGTCTATTGTTGCATGACAATCTTTGGTGAAGTCACAAATGGTGTAATGTAATATACATTCACAGGAGGTTTCGCAGGTCTGGTCACCCATATGGCAGGCACAGCCTCTGCTATGAAGAAATGGCTGGAATAAATACCTTTTTATTCCAAGGTAGATCATAGATCATTTCTAGATGATTTCTTTCTAGGATAGTGATTGGAGAGAAATGGATGAATGGCACAGCATAAAAACGGACACACGGACCCAACACAGATCCATCATGGACATGTTCACGGAGGCATCACTGACCACCTTTCACGGATTTAAGCACGGACTCGGACGTGTGAATGAGGCTTTAGACAGGATATTGAGATAAGTCAGACTACGACTCTTCATAAAAATGGATTCAAACTCTTCATCTATTTGTAGACATAGATAAGCATCAAGGCAGTAGTCCAATAGTACGGAAAAAAAGGTTTTATATTTGCTTTTAAAAAAAATTCTTCCGATGGTTCACAATATTTTATGTGATCATGAACTCAATTTCATTAGGAAGAGTCATTGAATTAATAGGTACAGTACAACAGCAAAATCCAATCAACCTAAAACAGGTTGGAGGTCATTTTCTAATCTGAAATAATCCAAAATTAGGAGTATTTCAGGCGCAAATGGCGGACAATGGTTAGTTGCGCCACTATCTGCGACTTTTCATTCGCTCACACAAGGTCTAAAATTGTGGGCGTGGGGGTGGGGAAGGGGACGGGCCGGGAGGCCTGTCTCATTAATCATTTTCTACGCCTGTTTTAGGTGTAGAAAATGGTCTAAATGTAAGACAGCTCGGAATCCATCTTACATTTAGAACTGCCGCTGGATGCGCCAAAGTTTTGGACAGGCCGGCGCCTCTTCATAACTTCAGCGGATCCTCCGCCAGCTATGGGGCTTTAGTCGGTCTTAATAAATGTGCCCCATTGTGTTCATTAGTATAAAAAAAGAAAATACATTTTGGATTGTGTCCTTTTTGTGAAAAAAAATTTCAACATTTTGCTATTTCATAAAGTGGGTGGGGATAGGAGACCAAAAAAAATGCTGTAGGTGCTTCATAAATTTTCCGCAAAAGCTACTTCAACAAAACAGCCAAAAACACTCTTCACAAAGCCTCACAGATATTTCTCCCTAAAACATTTATTTTTGAACTTTTTTTTTTATACCAACATCATCCACTGTGCCAATATTTTACTGTATGCATGTAATTTGGCAAGGGGTCATTTGTCCTTGACCTTCTTGTTCGGAGGGTCATTGGCACATTTAAAGAGGGCTTATCAAAGACTGCAGTTGATTGAACCTGTGCTAAAGGTTTATCTGATGAAATAAACATTTACATTTCCCCCTGTGGTATGTAAATGCAAAAAAAAAAACTAAAAACTTACTAATATGTTTAAAGGGGTTGTCCAACTTTCTAACACTTTTTTGTCCCCACTCTCTGCCAGACTTGTGGAGGAAAGCATACGTACCTGCTCCTGGTGCACAGTTCTGGCTCCCTTTGTCCACCACTGCGTTCACTACACTAGCATCTT
The DNA here is from genome assembly GCF_014858855.1 of Bufo gargarizans. Lineage (NCBI taxonomy): Eukaryota > Metazoa > Chordata > Amphibia > Anura > Bufonidae > Bufo > Bufo gargarizans. The sequence goes on along the minus strand of NC_058085.1, from coordinate 348,418,216 downwards.
CTACACTTCCATTCTGGACAAGTCATGTGTGCTTGTGCAGCTAAAGACTGGCCACTGCGGTGACATGTCCCTCATTCGCCCTGGGACTTCTAAATCGATCAAATTTGTTTGAGTTTGCCCAAAACTTTAGTTTTCAACAAATCAGAATTTTTGGCGGTTCGTCTTGCAGAAATTGCACTGAATGGAGGTTGCTATTTTACAGCTCAGAAGACTAAGAAGAAGGCCTTTGCCACCCAAAATTGATAATTTTTGGACCATTTGAAAAAAAAAATCTGATAGTGATGTGTGTTATTAAACACCATACATATACGTGACTTTTCATATATCATACATGACGTTTCAGGGCAATTGGGGCACTTTGGATTTGGACTTATTTTATTTGGAATCGAATCTGACAGCTGATTTGATTGAATTGGAACTGAAACAAATTTTTGGGAAATTCACTCGTCTGTAGTAAGCATGTTTTCATCTACAGTCCAAAAAGGGGGATGGGGGACAAAACTGTTTTAAAAAGCTGGACAACTCCTTAAAATTTTCTACACTTAACTGATGGCCTAGTGTCAATGCATGCTGCTTGGCCCCAGAAATGGAGTTTCACGTTTCGACACAGGCTCCAGAAAGCTTCCTTCCCTCTCTGTGTGCCCCCTTCAGCTAATCCAGAGACAGCCAACCCCTTCATCACATCTCATTTGTTGTGACCATCTTTTGCCTTCAGAACAACATCATTTCTCTATCACACAGTTTTTGAAGGAAATCGGCAGGAGGTTATTCCAAACATCTCGGAGAACTAACCACTGATCTTCTGTGGAAGTAGGCTTGGTCAAATCCTTCTGTCTCCTCATGTAATCTCAGACAGACTTGATGATGTTGTGATCAGGGTTCTGTGGGAGGGAGGTTGCTCCAAACATCTTGGAGAACTAACCATTGATCTTCTGTGGATGTAGGCTTCCTCCAATCCTTCTGTCTCTTCATGTAATCCCAGACAGACTGGATGAAGTTGAGATCTGTAGGGGCCATATCATCACATCCCGGGCTCCTTGTTCTTCTTTACGCTGAAGATAGTTCTTAATGACATTGACTATATGCTTGGGGTCATTGTCCAACTGCAGAATAAATAAAGTATTAACACTTCTGTTTTGAAAAGCATTCTTATTACTTTGCAGAATTGTTTCCTACACTTGCCTAAAATGTTTATACAATACTGTATATACATTTTTGAAGAATTTTTGCATTCTGTGTGAGTAGAGATAATAACACAGACTTTACACATATCTACTACCAAGAATACTTCAAAGTGATGCCAGAGTATGCTGCATTCCTTCAAGTTGGCAGTTTAAGAATGTACTGGGACCGAGGAACCCATAACTTTGCTATTGGGCTGTCTTACTGATACATCTAATGATCCAGAGTCTTATAGTCAGGGACCCGGCTGATACTACATCAACCTATCACATTACCCCTGCAATGGACTTTGCATTGATTTTCCTTTTTTTTTTTATGATCTACAAGGCAGAGCTTGATTGTTGTACAGTTTACCTTAATGACTTTATTCTTTCTTGCTTTTCCTGGCCGGCCTCAGCTCTCCGCAATGCTGCCTTTCACAGGAGTTAATGAGTTTTGCTAACACTCTTTTAAAGTCTGACTCACACTAACTTAGCCTAATAAATATGTATACTTCTTTTTTTTTTTTCATACAAATTACAATTACCGTTATCTGTGGTGATCAGATAATTTATTCCCTCTGAAATACTTCATTAGTCCTCTACTTGGGGGGAGGGGCTGGGAAAACATTGCTGCTATAATGTATCACTTTAAATGCTAACACACGGAATTCTTTTCTTTCATAATGGCCAGAGCTTAAAAATAAATATATTAAATATACATACAGTATTTTTTTTATTATATTTATTATATTGTTTTTATTATTATATGTATTACTCATAATAGTAATTATTATGATTAACAATGATTAAAATTATTGTTATTATTAGAAATAATAAAAATAATAACTATAATAAATACATTATTTTGTGAAATATTTAGCAAGTTCAGATCTTCTTTAGGTACATTCATTTTGAAAAGTCAGCAGAATAATAAAATTCTGTTTACTGACAGCCACCACTAGAGGGAGCTAAGGATCACACTGCCTAAGCAGTATGCTGTAAACTCCTAAGCCAGGCATGTCCAAACTGCGGCCCTCCAGCTGTTGCAAAACTACAACTCCCAGCATGCCTGGATAGCTTACAGCTATTAGGGCATCCTGGGAGTTGTAGTTTTGCAACAGCTGGAGGGCCGCAGTTTGGACATGCCTGTCCTAAGCGCTTCCTCTAGTGGTGGATACTGACAGAATTTAACAGTTTTGTCTTTGCAGAATGTTTGAGCTCCATATTAGAAAAATGAAACTCCACCAGGATAAAGAACTACAGTATTCTGAAAATAATCAGCTCAAATTTTGGACCTACCGTATTTAGTAAAAGATAATGGAATGGGTAATCTTTAAGCAGGTTTGTTCTCCTGGATAAATAGTACATACTCAAGGAGCATGCATACATTACTACCTGTGTAGTGGATGCATTGCTATTGGGATCATGAGGATGATTGTCCAGTGTAGGTTATATATACTGTATGATAGAGGCAGCCCATGAAATTGCTGTGGTCCCTTTGAGAGTAATGTCTCAACCCTAGTTAATCCCATTTTGTTTTCTACTGGTTGGTAGAACCTGTTCTTGACTCCCTTCTATAGCGCAAATGTATTATTAAAAATCAGAAGCATGAACCCAAGAGTCATAGAAAGAGTCCAAATAGAGTCAATCTGACCATTGCTGTAAGGTCTCTTCTTATGTTGACTACAACTTCTCATGGTGCAAGTTCAAAACAATACTGTACAAGCCCAAAAAAAACATTGACAGGCTGTAAGTCACATCAGAACCACTGGGTGGCTACACAAAGACCTATATAGCATAGACATCTCCCAACAGAGTATCATGAAATAGTGTTTTTTCAAAGGTGGTCATCTCGTGCCAAACATCTCAAGCTAAGAGTTGAGGGACAGAAGGACACATCTGTATGTACTCGACTGGGTCAAAGTTAAAGGGTTTGTGCAGTTTTTTTGTTAAAGGGGTTGTTTCACCTCAGACATTGGGGCCTATCACTAGAATATGCATCCAATGTCTGATAGGTGGGGGTCCCACCTCTGGGATCCATACCAATCTTTAGAATGGAGCCCGCAAAGTGAAGGAGTAATTACCGTGTAAATGCAGTCATCCTTCATTCATTCCTATTGGAGCACTGAAATTAGGAGAGCACTGGCTCGACTATTTACGTCAGCCCCATAGAAGTGAATGGAGCCGTGGCCTTGCTTAAATGGTGCACTTCCAATTCATTTCAATGGGACTGCCGAAAATAGCCAAGCACTGTTTGGCTATTTTCGCCGCTTCAATAGGAATTAATGGAGGGTGGCCGCCCATGTGCGATGCTCCCTCCTTAACTTTGTGGGATCTGTTCTAAACAGAGGTGTGGATCTTAGAGGTGGGAACCCGCACTTATCACACATTGGGGGCATATCCTAGGGATATGTCCCCAATGTCTGAGGTGAGACAACCCCTTTAAATCTGCTCCCCAACCAGTGAGACCAGTGAGGAAAACCACACTTACCTGGTCTTTCTCGCTTGATTTTGGCTCCCAAGCTGTTTTCAATGGACTTCTGGTCTCGTCTGTCCACATCTGCATGGGTGGGGTAACATGCACCACTGCAGCCAATGACTGGCCTTATTGCGATGTATCCCCAAGGAAGGTTCCAATTATGAACTTTGCTATGGTGTGGCTGTAAAGACCTTCTGGTATATGATTTTTAGGACGTTCTGTTATAACTCAGTGTACGGCATATCTAGTTGTATTCTGAGCACAAGAGTCATTTCAATAAAAGAAATAGCCTCCATGATGAGTGCTTCTACTTTATAGGACTATTGACCCACTTTCCAGAGTACAAGGTCTTCCTTCATCAGGATTATGAAAAGGCTGATAAACTACGCAGCAGGTTTGTATTACTGCCCCCATCCATGCATCTTTCTACGTTTTCCTGCACATTTGTTTTCACTCTTGTGCGGAGAGGTTGGCAGATGTTTTAGTATTTTTCACTTGTAATTGGTTGTCTGTCCGGGTGGTTCAATAGTGGTTTCAAAAAAATTGCTTTCCATTGGCACTCTGCCTACAGAGGAATATGATGTGATTAACCCGCAAATGGAACAGAGATCTAAGAGAGTGAAATACAAAGCAAAACCTTATAATGGATAACAAATATTGGACACATTATTTTAATGAACAAATTCAAAAAGGTAAATCTCCAGCACTCTGTAAAAACTTCACTTCTTTATTGGAAAATCCTTAAAAACCTTACAACGATTAGAAACCAGACCTATGCATTTTGGACATGGTATGACAGCCATTGAGAAAGAACATCTCACCTTCTCCCTGGCTGTGACGTTCTCTGCTGTGATTGGGAAGCTCACAGCCATGGAGAAGGAGATGCCTGCTGAGGATTGCGGTCGTCTCTTCCTCCCTGTACCAGGGCAGCAAAACAGATCGGGGGCCCCAGCGCCCCAACGGAGCAGCGTATCAGTAAAAAAAATCTGCGATATGACATCTAGTAAACATGTCCTACGTTGCCAGGTATTGCTATTGTAACTTCAGAACCCATGAAAGGTCCTCTATAATATTTTTTTATGGCGTTGTGTGTTCACCTAAAAATGTAATGATTACCTTATTCTGCAGGTCAGTATGATTACAATGATACATAATTTGTTTTACCATATTCTGACACCCAACAGTAGTTTTTATTGGTATGATTTTAGTGGACATGAGAATTTTTTATCACTTTTTATCCAATTTTTTAGAGGGGGGGTGGTGACCAAAACTGACAAATTGGACCTTTTTTCATTATTACTGCATTCATCACGTATCCTGGTTATTGCAGCCAGGTGTCAGCTGTATTACACAGCTGACACCTACCACATATGGTATAGGTTCAGTCTGGGGGCCTGCTCCATACATCCCTCATGCAGCACTGACGTACAGTTATGCTGTTGTGCAGGTTAATGTATATGTGTTGTTGGAGTCAGTTTGGCTTTCGACACTAGGAAATAGCTAAGTTGTCATCAGTTGCTTATTTCCTCTAATTTGGTATTCAAATGAATAGATGTAATACATAAGCAAAGCAAACCTCATATGGAGAGCTGTAAACCCACTTCTCTAATGTCCTTATGCTCTAATAGGGAATATGGAAGCGGTCAAGATGAGGCAACCACTGCCCATATGAATATCAAAAGGGGGACCAAGCTTAGGACCTCCTCTATGAACCAGAACCGGGAGTGGCTTTAGACAGTTATGTTCCATTCTGGTGGACATGAGCTACCCTTGTATTATATGGATGACCAGTCCTCTAATTGGCCACCATGCAATACTTCTTGCTGCGGCAAGATTAACCAAAAAATGCTAAACCATCTAAATAAACCCTATACCTAGCCAAGACATTACTGCTGCAAATGATTTTCCATCATGGACAGGCTGGGTACTGGGGAAGTTCTCAGGCGCTAATATGGTCAAAATAATATTGGGCTATATGAAAAGACATTCTTGGGATGAGACAGCTCCTTAATTCAGTGATTCAATGGCTTGTTGGCCAATGACATGAGACCTAATAATCACATGAGGAGGTCAATATGATAAATTGTTGATGGTCCCTATATATAAGTGCAGTGAAACAATGTAAAGCAGTGCCCTTAGCCCACCTCATTAACAATGAGAAACCCACAAATGCCACAATTAATGGATGTCACACAAATAGACCTTTTATTTCATTAGTTCTTCCACCCTGAAACATGAGCGCTCTTCAAATAAAACTGCTTAGTTGCATCTGACAGTAATGGCTATTATACTGGACGCCAGCAAGTAAAATATTTATTAGGGGATCAATCTCATGCCAGGATTTTTATTGCCTTGTTTTTATGGAGTGAAGTATGGCTCACAAGTGTTAACGTTATGGATGGAGAAGCTTCTCCTTGAAATCACTTAGTAGGGAGGGACCCTTTCTCTTTTTCAGCTAAACTGTAGGTGACCTAATTTTACCAAGATATTCATCTAGGTTTTCCTTCAGCAGTGGTTCATTGCCCTAGCTCTGTATCTTATGACCAAGGCAGTGACTTAGGGCACATGTCCCACCAGCCCCTTCTGTTTCACCCCAGATACACTTAGGGCTGGTTTTACCACCTGGGCAATAGGCACAGTAGAATCTTACTTGCCATTTTTAGAGATGTTCTTACAATTTCAACACACAATATATTATTATACCACCATCTCACACCAAGATAATACTGTTGAATCCAGCCTAAATAGTACCATCATATAATACCCAAAAGAGATGCAATAGCTTAATGCTCCCTCAAACTTTTGGTTGGTTCTTGGAGTTCTGGACCAACGTTTTACCCGTAGACATATGTGTTGCTGTCACTTGCTCTTGACTTTATAGAGCTTGAAATGAGTTGGATCTAGTCCTAGGATATCCTGAAGTGTAATCCACATGGCATTTGGGACACTTTTGGTTAGTGTCAAATTTATTCGGCCTAAATTAAATAACTGAACCGATTCCACCGAATTAAATCCAAATCAAATTTCATTTTATTTAATTTTCATTCAATTCACTCATCACTAGAATTGTGATGCAAAGAAGTGGAATTCGATCCGAATTTCAGGATAAATTTGATTCTCTGCGAAGCTGAATTTCCTCGTGTTTCGTGGTAGTGAATCGATTTAACCTGAAATAGTGTAAAAAAACAAAATCATACTTACCTGATCCATTTGCTCGCGACGGGCCCAGCCGCCGCCATCTTGATAGAAGATCTTGGGTGAAATCCCGTGCGTGGTGACATCATCCCGGGCTGCGCGAGATTTCATGCCAGATCTTCAAGCAAGATGGCGGCGACCGGTCCGTCACGAGCAAATGGAGGCGGTATGGTTTTATTTGTTTTCTGTTACTTACAAAAAATGCGCTTCGTGACGAAGTAATTCGTCACAAAGCAAATGTTTTTGTAAAATTCGGCGATGCAGCCAAATGAATTTTCAAAAACTGTACTCGTCACCAGTGCATATTATAAGTGTTTTGTTATGTTAGATCATTGTAAGCAGTTTGTAGAAAATAAAAATTGGGGCGTTGGAAAATCTCTTCAACTAAGGGAGGGGGGGGGAGGCAGCTCCAAATTTTGGATTTTTTTTTAACTTTTTGCTCTCAGCTAGATGTTGGTAGTTGGGCAGCAATGTCCTACCGATCACTAGCTACAGTAGGCTATTACTGGGGTAATTTGCATGCTACAGTATTACAACACATTAGATTCCAATTTAAAAAAGCAAAGTAATCAAGAAGAACATATAGAACAAGCGGGATCAATATGCAGGTGGTTATTTTCAGTTTTTCTAATTAGATTTCCAAGATAGAACTTTTTATAGTCAGTGGTATGCGGTAGCCGCCATCATTTATGCTATGCAGGTTACAGAACAATGTGCTCCCATGGAGCCCAAACAATTAATACTTGTAAACCTGTCAATCTAAAATGGGTTTTTCTTTTTAGTCTTTAATACAATTTTTTTTTCTACCAGAATCTTTTTTTTCCCTTTCAATTTTCAGTTCAGTGAAAAGTCGATATCTCAGTGCATATAAATGAGGAATACGAGAGTCCGCTGCCGTCTTCAGAGTAATGGTCCCCTAAGTGCATTATTTTAGTTTAGCTTCCAAAGTTTATGGAAAACAATTTGCTATTTTGGAGCCAGGTTATTTTTTTTTAGATTTACAATGGTTTTCATGGTGCTGTATTTATGAGTGTATGCCTATGTAGAATTTACAGTGGGTGTCTCCAGAATTCAGGCTGTTTTTGATTAATTATGGCTGTAAATTTTTCTTCTGTTGGGTGATGTAATGGTAATTTTGCAAGGCCATTAGATCAGGCTGCAGAGTATGTGTATGGAAATGCTAAGAGAAGTGTATGGAAATGCTTAAAGGGGTCATCCGGGATTTTACAAGTGACGGCCTATCCTCGAAACACGACAGCTCTGCCCAATGTATAGTGAATGGAGCTGGTGCTCCCAGTGAAAAGAATGCAGTAAGCAGATCCGTCTACTGCAGAATAGACTAAGGCCCCTTTCAAACGAGTGAGTGTCTCGCTGAGGACTCGCAGCGCAGCTCCCGGACTGAACTTCCAGCACTGCCGGGGTCGCATAGTATTGTATTGATTTATGATGCTATGTAACCCTTAGGCCTCCTGCACACAGGCGTCGCGGGTGAGGGCCGGATGCGATGCAGGTGCGTTTAGGGAAAATCGTGCTAATAGGCACGCAATGCGTTTTGCACTCGTGTGATTAAAAACTGAATGTGGTCCCCAGATCCGAATCCAAAAGTTCAGGTTTGGGTTTGGTGTTCTGTAGATTTTATTATTTTTACATGGTTATAATGGCAAATAATAGCATTCTTTAATGCTTAGTAAAATGTCAACTGAGGGTTAAAAAATAATAAAAACATTACTCACCTTATCCACTTGATCGCGCAACGGGGATCCTATTTTTTGTTATTCTTGAAGGACCTGCAAAAGGACCTTCGCTGACGCCATGTGGGGAGCGCGGTGACGTCAGCGCAGGTGCTGCTAAATGAAGATAGAAGGACCTTCTATCTTCATTCAGCAGGACCTGCGCTGACGTCACCACGCTCACCACTTGGTGAGCGTGATGACGTGAGTGAAGGACCTTTTGCAGGTCCTTCAAGAAGAACAAAGAAGAGGACCCTGGCTGCGCGGTCAAGTGGATGAGGTGAGTTATGTTCCTTTAATACCAGATTACAATGAACAATCCACATACACTGAACAAAAAAATAAACACAACACTTTTGGTTTTGCTCCCATTTTGCATGAGCTGAACTCAAAGATCTGACAAATTTTCTACATACACAAAGGACCCATTACTCTCAAATATTGTTCACAAATCTGTCAAAATTTGTGTTAGTGAGTAGTGATGGCCTTGCGGTTCGCCCGGCGGTCGGTTCGCGGCGAACTTTGCGCATTCGCGACCTGCAGAACATACAAACATATGGCGATGTCCGCGCGCACCATATTCTTTTGCATTGTGCTGAACTTTGACCCATGACACATCCATCAGGTGGGACAGGACAGCCAATTGAGACGTTTTCAGCACATGGACCCCCCACCAACCCTATAACAGAACCCGATCTGGCAGCCATTTTTCATTATGTGTTTTGCCAGTGTAGGGAGAGGCTGCATTTTGGAGCAGGGACAGGCTGTTAGGAACTTAGGGACACCAAACTCTAGCTAATAGGGCCACAAAAGTCCTTTTAAGGACTGGTAACATTGTGATACACAGAGGAGTGTGATATACTTATACTATACTTTCTAACATAGAAAGTATATTATAGTGCATTTGTATGCTTCCAGAAAATACTGATTGAGGGCTGCGATCTATCAGCTTCCACAAAATAGTGATTGAGGTTTTTCATATACCTGCATCCACAAAATTACTGCTTGAGGGTGATATACCACCTTCAACTAACAACTGACTGAGGACTGCCATATATCAGCTTCCACAAATTTGTGATAGAGGTTTTTCATATGCCTGCATCCACAAAATTACTGCTTGAGGGTGATATACCAGCTTCAACTAACAACTGATTGAGGCCTTCCATATATCAGCTTCCGCAAAATAGTGATAGAGGTTTTTCATATACTGTACCTGCGTCCACAAAATACAGGTTTGAGGTTTTGAGATACCTGCTTCAACTAACAACTGATTGAGGCCTTCCATATATCAGCTTCCACAAAATAGCGATTGAGGTTTTCCATATACCTGCGTCCACAAAATTACTGCTTGAGGGTTATATACCTGCTTCAACTAACAACTGATTGAGGCCTGCCATATATCAGCTTCCACAAATACTGCTCTTCTCTAGGGACTTTGGCACAGGGTCATATTGAGAATGACAGGCAGAGGAAGAGGCAGGCCATTCCGCAGGGGTGGTAGAGGTCGGGCAGATGCACCAGGCTGGAGCCTAAGTGGGAAGTTGGAGAAGGTACAAGCGATTATGTGAAAGGATGCACCAGAGTTGGTTGAGTGGCTCATTCAGCCTTCTGCTTCTGCACCCTCCTCATCCTCTGTATCTGCACCCTCCTCACTCTCTGCTGTGTGCACCCCCAAAGACACCACCGCCACCATAGCCCCTCCGCTTGAGTCAGAGGAATTATTTTCCCATCCATACCCAGACTTTACCGATGCGCAGCCATTCTTGGCATCAGATTAGGAAGAGGAGGTAGCAACTTCCGCCACCCAGCAGTCTGACGACAGTACCCAGATCAGCCCAAGGAGGGTGGTCCCCGCTGTTGCTGCCTACTCCGAGATCTCTAATGCCAGTGGTGGTGAAGGTGATGATATGTCACGGAAGGTGTACAGAAAACTAGAAGACACAAAATGAAGATCCGACTGACTGGATCCAAAACTAAGGAACCAAAGGGAGAGCCCTGCAACAGACCTGGCTCTCTCCCTAACTGCTCAGCCTATGCAAAAATCTCAATGGTAGATCGCATATCCTCGTTCCTCGACTGTATAACACCTGAACACCCTATAATAGTGAGGGGACACGACCACCGGCTCCCTACACTTGATACGGAGGGAGTCAGGGTCACCTGGGATCCAGCAAACAGGAAAACACAAATGAATGAACAAAACTTATCTGTAGAAGACTCAGTAGTAGCATCCAGCATGCACACACTCCAGGGAGTTGTATAAACCGCAAAGTGATGCAGTATGGGAAGGGATTTAAAGGGATGCAATCAGTGCAACTACATGACAGCTGAGAGAGGCTAACGAGATGAGAAAACGAAAGCAAAACAAAAGGAACCTCAAGCAGGAGGTTCTGAAGAACGTCTGACAGAGCTTCTTAGATATCTGGTGGGGACATGATAATGACGTGTCGATAGATATCACGTGGGTGCCAACAAGAGAGGAAGAGGAGGGGAGTCCAGAGGAAGAGACGGAGCAGCAGATAGGGAGAAGAAGGAGGAGAAGCAGGCAGAACTTACAGTGCATAGGAAGCAAAAAGCAGACTGCAAATGGATCTGGAGCGAGCCATCCACCATGCACGGTTACAGCTTACTCTCCCAGGACGCTGGCACAGGGCTCCGCAGTGTGGGCTTTTTTTTAACGTGTCAGCTGCTGATAATAGTGTTGCCAACTGCAGCCTGTGTTGTCAACGCACAAGTCGCGGTGAGCCCAACACTAACCTAGGGACAACTGACTTAAGAAGGCACCTGGCCTCCCATCACCAAGCCCAGTAGGAGCAACGCCATCAGAACCCACAAAGCCACACTCCTGGCGCTCCACGTCCTGCCTCTTCTTCTTCTCCTCTCGCCTCCCATTTGTCCTCCACTCCACCTTCCACCGTGCCGTCATCACGTTCATCTGGCACAAGGCAGGCTTCCGTGGCCCAAATGTTTGAGCATAAAAAGTTGATGACGCCGGATAACCCTCTTGCCCAACGGCTGACCGCTGGCTTGTCGGAACTGCTAGCCCACCAACTACTGCCATATAAATTGGTGGGCTTGGAGGCCTTTAAAAAATTTGTGGCCATTGGCACACCGCAATGTAAGGTCCCTGGAAGGAAATATTTTTCCCAGAAGGGCATCCCTGAACTGTATGGCAACGTTCAGAGGCAAGTTAGTATGTCTCTGGCACACAGTGTCGGTGCCAAGATACATCTGACCACAGACACGTGGTCTAGGACAGGGAAGGTACATAACTTTTACTGCTCACTGGGTGGACCTTCTGATGGCCATCAAACATGTAACCCGTGGCACCCATGTGGATTTGGTGTTACCGCCATGGATTGCATGCAGACTGGCCGGCCTTTTCTTCTCCTTCTCCTACTCCATCCTTCATCTCCTCCTCGGCTGATTCCTCCTTCTCCACTGCTACCTCCTCTTCTGCTGCACCCCCCAAGCTCCCCAGAACCTATTTGACGTGCCAGGTGAGACGTTGCCATGCTGTGCTGTGGCTGTTGTGCCTGGAATCCAAGAGCCACACCGGTCCTGCTCTGCTTTCAGCTCTGCGGTCACAGGTCGATCAGTGGCTAACCCCGCTCAATTTGACAGTTGGTAAAGTGGTGTGCGGCAAAGGTGCCAATCTGCTGAGGGCGCTGAAACTGGACTAAATGGCACACGTCCTGAACTTAGTCGTACAGCGATTTGTTGCCAAATACCCTGGGGTCTAGGACGTCTTGCGGCAAGCCAGGAAAATCTCTGCCCATTTTAGAAGATTTTACACTGCCATGGCTCACCTTGCTGATGTTCAGCGGCGACACCACTTGCCCGCATGAAGAAAAATATGCTTTGCTTTTATTGAATCGGCGGTGAATGTTGATGTTCCGTTTCGGCCAAATACGGCCTTTATCAAACTGGTGCCGCTACGAGTTTGATAAAGGCCGTAATTGGACAAAACGTAACATCAACTTTGGCCGCAGATTCAATAAAAGCAAAGCATATTTCTATGGAACCACAGTTCATTGTGATTTTTTTCAGGAGTTTAATCGTCATGCATTTGATGGGATGGGAACCTGATTCCATTAAATTCTAAAGAAAGAAACTACTAGCAGTGTGCAACTAAGCTACTCTTCAACTCAGACACCACTTGCCCGTCAGACGTCTGATATGTGACTGCCCGACACGCTGGAACTCCACCTTGTATAAAATTGATAGGCTGCTCCAGCAGAAACGTACTGTTAACAACTACCTGTACGAACTCTGCGGCAGGACAGGTTCTGGGGAGCTTTGTTTCTTTTCACCGCGCCAGTGGCTGCTCATGCGCGACGCATGCAGACTTCTGTGGCCATTTCATGAGATCCCCAAACTGGTCAGTCACAGCCAGGGCGCCATCAGTAACATCGTACCTTACGCCTTCTTTCTGGAGTGCGCATTGCGTCGTGTCACTGATCAAGCCGTTGAGGAGCAGGAGTTGTAAGATGAGGAAGTCGCAATGCTGAATGAATTCCCAGGGGGGCTACTCCATCTGAAACAAGTCAGCAGGAGTCTGAAGAGGAGTCAGATGGTGGCTGGGGGGAGGAGGAGGAGGAGGAGCAAGAAGAGCAGGTTTTAAACTTTTCGGGGAACCCTGGTGTTGTCCGTGGCTGTGGGGAGGAGGACGACATTCTCCTGGGCGATGATCAGGAGCCAGGGCGCTCCACCGCTTCCAATTTAGTGCAAATGGGGGCTTTCATGCTCCAGTGTTTGAAGAGGGACCCCCGTATAAAAAGCATAAAGGTTAAGGACCTGTACTGGATGGCAACGTACTTAGACCCCGGTACAAACACAAAATAGCGGACATGTTACCAGCATCACAGATGCTGTCCGAATGCAGCATTTCCAGGCCTTGCTGCAAAAGATGCTGCATTCTGATGTTGCAGGCACTGGCAGAGGAATTTTCACCCACAGCGAAACAGGTGCGGGTACCAATCCTACCGCGCTTGCAAAAAGTGGGCGGTTTGAAGATGTGTTGGTCACTTCGGATATGAGATCATTCTTGCAGCCATCCCATCGACAGCCGCCTTACGGATGCAGCCTCAGGGAACGCCTAGACCGCCAGGTGTCTGACTACATCGGGTTAACGGCTGATGTGGACGCTCTGAGAAGTGAGGAATCCCTTGACTACTGGGTGTGCAGGCTTTACCTGTGGCCAGAGCTGGCACAATTTGCCATGGATCTCTTGGCTTGCCCCTCGTTGAGTGTCCTGTCCGAAAGGACATTCAGCGCAGCAGAGGGGATCATGACCAATAAGCGCACTCGCCTAGCTCACGACAGTGTGGACTACCTCACATTTTTTTAAATGAATGAGGCATGGATCTCGGAGGAATTCAACACCTATAATGGCTACGTGTATTTGAATTTCCTCATACCAGCCCACACATATTCGGCACCACCCAGAACAAAGAATGGTCCTTGCCTTATGTATGTACAGCGGCATAAAAGGCCTTTTATGTCAGGTGAATGCCTCATTTTTGGGGCCTGTACTGGCCGACAGTTACATTTTTATCCTGTTACCGCCTAATGTACTTTCAGCCACAGAATCCAAAGTTTTGGGGCCTGTACTTGCCAACAGTTACATTTTTTTATACCCTAGCCACATAATCACACCCTTGTCTCACTCCTATGCCTCGCATTATGGTGGCGTATGAACTGCATTCACCATAAGGACCTTCTAATGTCACAGGGTCATGTGACTGTGCCCCCCACCCCATACTGTGCCCCTCACTCAGTACTGTGCCCCCTTATACCCTGCATTGTGCTCTCTTACCACACACACCCTGTGCAGTGGCCCTAGTGATTTTCTGTACTGTGCCCTCTTATGGCTGTGTTATCCGGTCACTGTTCAAAGGTGTTATCAGGTCAATGTATGGCGGTGGTATCTAATAACTGGATGGCCATAACTGTATCCTTTTCCCTGCCAACACCATCCTTTTTTAGACCTGGTATGAGTGTGAAAAATATGCAGATTGTGGTGCTTAGGACCTTTGCGCCACAATCTGTGTCAGAAATATGGCTAACATAGATGTATTTCTATATAATAAATGACCCCCTAATTGTATTATTATTCGGGGGTAGGGCTAATATCTTTATATTATATAGATTCTAGTGTATTATACTGTGCCACTGTCCTGATAAGTTTTATCCTAATGCATTCTGAATGGAGAGAAATCAGTTCAGGATGCATAAGGATGTCTTCAGTTCAGGATGCATAAGGATGTCTTCAGTTCCGGACCGGAAAGTTTTTTGGCCGGAGAAAATACCGCAGCATGCTGCGCTTTTTGCTCCGGCCAAAAATCCTAAACAATTGCCGCAAGGCCGGATCCGGAACTAATGCCCATTAAAAGGCATTGATCCGGATCCGGCCTTAAGCTAAACGTTGTTTCGGCGCATTGCTCGATCCGACGTTTAGCTTTTTCTGAATGGTTACCATGGCTGCCGGGACGCTAAAGTCCTGGCAGCCATTATAAAGTGTAGTGGGGAGCGGGGAAGCCGTATACTTACCGTCCGTGCGGCTCCCGGGGCGCTCCAGAGTGACGTCAGGGCGCCTCACGCACATGGATGACGTGATCACATGGCACGTCATGGGGCGCTCTGACGTCACTCTGGAGCGCCCCGGGAGCCGCACGGACTGTAAGTATACCGCCCCCCCTGCTCCCCACTACTACTATGGCAACCAGGACTTTAATAGCGTCCTGGGTGCCATAGTAACACTGAACGCATTTTGAAGACGGATCCGTCTTCAAATGCTTTCAGTTCACTTGTGTTTTTCCGGATCCGGCGTGTAATTCCGGCAAGTGGAGTACACGCCGGATCCGGACAACGCAAGTGTGAAAGAGGCCTAACATATGCATTTTTTTAATGGACTCTGCAGGATACAAAAACATGGAGTGTTGCACATTTGTATACATCGAACCAATAGGAAATACAATTTTTCTAGGCTCCAGCAGGACATATTTTGGGGAATTTCCCTTTAAGACGCATAAAAATGGCCCCTGATTAAAATACTTATTTTTTGTGGGAATTTTTGCCAGTGATTCCCC
This sequence comes from Bufo gargarizans, assembly GCF_014858855.1. Lineage (NCBI taxonomy): Eukaryota > Metazoa > Chordata > Amphibia > Anura > Bufonidae > Bufo > Bufo gargarizans. The sequence goes on along the minus strand of NC_058085.1, from coordinate 348,402,558 downwards.
TCTGGTATGTCACTGTCCATGTTTTAGGACTATTTGTGTACTTCTAGTAAGTGATTGCTGGCTGCAAATATGACCTGAAGGTTTTTCAGGCTCACCTGCCATTAAAATGAATAGGGCCTGCCGCGAACACGCAGTTCGTGAACATTTGATTGCGGACGCGCCGATGTTCGTTCATCACTATTAGTGAGCACTTCTACTTTTCCGAGATAATCCATCCCACCTCACAGGTGTGGCATATCAAGGTGCTGATTAGACAGCATGAATATTGCACAGGTGTGCCTTATACTGCCCACAATAAAAGACCACTCTGAAATGTGCAGTTTGATCACACAGCACAATGCCACAGATGTCGCATCGTTTGAGGGAGCGTGCAATTGGCATGCTGACTGCAGGAATGTCTACCAGAGCTGTTGCCAGTGCAATGAACGTTCATTTCTCTACCATAATGTCACCACCAGACATCTGAGAAGCTCTGTCAGACGTTCTTCAGAACCTCCTGCTTGAGGTTCCTTTTGTTTTGCTTTCGTTTTCTCATCTCGTTAGCCTCTCTCAGCTGTCATGTAGTTGCACTGATTGCATCCCTTTAAATCCCTTCCCATACTGCATCACTTTGCGGTTTATACAACTTCCTGGAGTGTGTGCATGCTGGATGCTACTACTGAGTCTTCTACAGATAAGTTTGTTCATTCATTTGTGTTTTCCTGTTTGCTGGATCCTAGGTGACCCTAACTCCCTCCGTATTAAGTGTAGGGAGCCAGTGGTCGTGTCCCCTAACTATTATAGGGTGTTCAGGTGTTATACAGTCGAGGAACGAGGATATGCGATCATCTACCATTGAGATTTTTGCATAGGCTGAGCAGTTAGGGAGAGAGCCAGGTCTGTTGCAGGGCTTTCCCTTTGGTTCCTTAGTTTTGGATCCAGTCAGTCGGATCTTCATTTTGTGTCTTCTAGTTTTCTGTACACCTTCTGTGACATTATAAACCGCCAAAACCGTCTTAAGCATAAATCCGGTTTCAACCTTGATTGACCGCATGCAGGGTCTTTCACTGGAGGTAGCTGATCTCCGGAAAACTGTCTCTCAGTTTGAGGTGACCGTTTCTGCTTGCGTTCATGGAATTTGTTCTGAGCCTAAAATCTCGCTTCCGGATATGTTCTCCGGGGGTAGTGCGAATTTTGTTCATTTTAGAGAGGCTTGCAAACTCCATTTTCGCCCACTTCCCCATTCCTCTGGTGATGAGGAGCAGAGGTCGGGGATCATCATCTCGCTGCTCAGGGATAACGCTCAGTCCTGGGCCTTTTCGCTGCCGGTGGGGGCACGGCCCCTCTGTTCAGTGGATTCATTTTTTTTAGCCCTGGGTCAGATATATGATGATCCGGATCGTATTGCTTTGGCTGAGTCTAGACTACGTCTTTTATGCCAGGGTAAACAGTCCGCAGAGATATACTGTTCAGAATTTCGGAGATGGGCAGCTGATACTGGTTGGAATGATGCTGCACTCCGAAGTCAATTTTGCCATGGTCTTTTGAAGGATTGAAAGATGCATTTGCCTTTCATGAGAGACCTACCTCCTTGGACACTGCCATGTCTCGGGCCGTTTGTATTGACAGGCGTCTTAGAGAGAGAGGAGAGATCACTCCTTCCTGTCATACTCAGTCCAAGGACAGTGCGGCGGTCTCATTCAGTGTACAGGGGTCTCAGTCGCTCTCAATCTCTTCTGAGCAGGAGCCCATGCAGCTGGGTTTGCTTGCCTCTGACAATAGAAGATTCAGCTCTCATAGGAAGGTTTGTTTCTGTTGTGGAGATATAAATCATTTGGCAAATGTTTGTCCCTCTAGGAGATTCAGGCAGTTTTTTGAGAGTAATAAAGAAACAAAAAGAAAAAAATCCTCTAAAAACATTCCATCTGTTAGTATTGGCAAGGTTGATGCGGAAATTGAAGGTTTTCCATTTGCTTGTAGTTCCCGTTTTGTCCTACCTGCCAGGGTGGCGCTAAAGAGCAAGAACATTTTTTGTGAGATTTTTGTAGATAGTGGAGCAGCTGTCAATCTCATTGATAATCAATTTGCTATAACCTGGTTTCCAGGTATGCATTTTGGGAAAGGATATACCTGTTTTTGCTATTGATTCCGTTCCACTTTCTCTGAAATCGTTAAAGGGCATAGTTCACAATATCCGTTTGATTGTGAGTGATACTCATGTTGAGGATGTGTCATGTTTCGTCCTAAGCGGGTTGCCTACTCCTCTAGTGATGGGGCTACCCTGACTCACTAAACATAACCCCACCATTGATTGCCAAGTGAGGCAAATAAATGGTTGGAGTGACTTTTGCAGAGAGAATTGCCTCACGACATCTGTTTCAGAGCTTTCTACTAAGACTGTACCATCTTTTCTCTCAGAATTTTCGGATGTCTTCTCTGAGAGTGGAGTTCAGGAATTGCCCCCTCACAGGGAGTACGATTGCCCTATTAATCTCACCCCAGGCGCCAAGCTGCCTAAATCTCGTTTATACAATCTCTCCCAACCTGAAAGGGTCGCTATGCGTGCTTATATCTCTGAGAGTCTGAGAAAGGGACACATACGACCCTCAAAGTCACCTGTTGCCGCTGTTTTTTTCTTTGTTAAGAAAAAAGATGGTTCTTTAAGACCATGTCTGGATTTCAGGGAGCTGAACAGTATCACAATTCGTGACTCTTATCCGCTTCCTCTGATCCCAGACCTGTTTAAACAGATTGTTGGGGCTAACGTTTTTTCCAAGTTGGATCTAAGAGGGGCATACAACCTTGTCCGGGTCAGAGAAGGAGACGAATGGAAGACGGCCTTCAATACCCCTGAGGGCCATTTTGAGAATTTGGTTATGCCTTTTGGTTTGATGAATGCTCCAGCCATCTTTCAGCATTTTGTGAACAGCATTTTTTATCATTTAATGGGGAAATTTGTATTAGTGTATCTAGATGACATTTAGATTTTTTTCTCCTGATTTCAAAACTCATAGGGACCACCTACGTCAGGTCTTGCTCATCCTGCGGGAGAATAAATTGTATGCTAAACTGGAAAAATGTGTGTTTGCGGTTCCAGAAATTCCATTTCTGGGGTTTCTTCTCTCCGCTTCTGGTTTTCGCATGGACCCCGAGTAGGTCCACGCTGTGCTTGAGTGGGAGCTTCCTGAGAATCAGAAGGCGCTGATGCGTTTTTGGGGTTTTGCCAATTATTACAGGAAGTTTATTTTGAATTATTCCTCTGTTGTTAAACCACTCACTGATATGACTAGAAAGGGGGTAGATTTTTCCTCCTGGTCGGTAGTGGCGTGTAAAGCCTTTTCTAGTATCAAGGAGAGTTTTGCTTCCGCTCCCATCTTGGTACAACCTGATATTTCTCTGTCCTTCATAGTTGAGGTGGACGCTTCTGAGGTGGGTATGGGTGCGGTCTTGTCTCAGGGTCCCTCTCCTGCCAAATGGCGACCGTGTGCCTTTTTCTCAAAGAAACTCTCCTCCGCAGAGAGAAATTACGATGTGGGAGATAGGGAGTTGTTGGCCATCAAGTTAGCTTTTGAGGAATGGCACCATTGGCTAGAGGGAGCCAGACACCCTATTACCGTGTTTACTGACCATAAGAATCTGGCCTACTTGGAGTCAGCCAAGCGTCTGAACCCGAGACAGGCCAGATTGTCTTTGTTCTTTTCAAGGTTTAATTTTGTTGTTACGTTCCGCCCTGGGGTTAAGAATGTGAAGGCGGATGCCCTGTCACGTTGTTTTCCGGGAGGTGGGAATTTTGAAGACCCGGGTACCATTTTGGCTGAAGGGGTGGTGGTCTCTGCTCTTTTTCCTGAATTGGAGGCAGAGGTTCAGTTAGCCCAGTCAGAGGCTCCTGATCTTTGTCCTCCTGGGAGGTTGTTTGTGCATCTCGCTTTAAGACACAAGATTTTTAAGGAGCACCACGATACTGTCCTTGCTGGGCGGCCGGGGGCAAGAGCCACAGTGGATCTCATCGCTCAGAGATTCTGGTGGCCGGCGCTTCGTAAGTCAGTTGAGGGTTTTGTGGCAGCCTGCGAGACCTGCGCTCGTGCCAAGGTCCCTCATTCACGGCCATCAGGTCCTCTCCTTCCGTTACCCATTCCTTCCCGTCCTTGGACATATCTGTCCATGGACTTCCTTACGGATTTGCCTCGTTCCTCGGGGAAGACTGTGATTCTGGTGGTGGTGGACCGTTTTAGCAAAATGGTGCATTTCATTCCTTTTCCTGGCTTGCCCAATGCTAAGACGCTGGCGCAGGCATTTATTGATCACATTGTCAAATTGCATGGTATTCCTTCAGACATAGTCTCTGATAGGGGCACGCAGTTTGTTTCCAGATTCTGGAAGGCTTTCTGTTCTCGCTTGGGGGTTCGGTAGTCATTCTCTTCTGCTTTCCACCCGCAGTCGAATGACCAGACAGAGCGGGTCAATTAGAATCTGGAGGCATATCTGCGCTGTTTTGTGGCGGAGAATCAGGAGGATTGGTGTTCTTTTATGTCTCTTGCTGAGTTTGCTTTAATTAACCGTCGTCAGGAGTCCTCTGATAAGTCACCATTTTTTGGTGCATATGGGTTTCATCCGTAGTTTCAGACATTCTCTGGAGAGGGGTCTTCTGGTTTACCTGATGAGGACAGATTCTCCTCGTCTTTGTCATCTATTTGCCAAAAGATTCAGGATAATCTAAAGAGCATGAGTGAGAGATATAAGCGTGTGGCGGATAAGAGACGTGTGCCTGGTCCGGACCTGAATGTTGGTGATCTGGTGTGGTTGTCTACTAAGAATATCAAATTGAAGGTTCCCTCCTGGAAGTTGGGTCCTAAGTTTATTGGGCCTTACAAAATCTTGTCCGTCATCAATTCTGTTGCCTACCGTCTTGATCTTCCTCAAACTTGGCTGATCCATAATGTTTTTCATAAGTCCTTATTAAAACCTTATGTCCAACCCAATGTACCCTTGTCTTTGCCTCCTCCTCCGATTGTGATTCATGGTAATCTTCAATTTCAGGTTTCTAGGATTGTGGATTCTCGTGTTGTCCGCGGTTCTCTCCAGTACCTCGTTCATTGGGAGGGTTATGGTCCTGAGGAGAGGATGTGGGTCCCAGTGACGGACATTAAGGCCACTCGTCTCATCACGGCTTTCCATAGGTCCCATCCTGAGAAGGTGGGCTCTGAGTGTCCGGAGTCCACTCGTAGAAGGAGGGGTACTGTCACCACCAGACATCTGAGAAGCTCTGTCAGACGTTCTTCAGAACCTCCTGCTTGAGGTTCCTTTTGTTTTGCTTTCGTTTTCTCATCTCGTTAGCCTCTCTCAGCTGTCATGTAGTTGCACTGATTGCATCCCTTTAAATCCCTTCCCATACTGCATCACTTTGCGGTTTATACAACTTCCTGGAGTGTGTGCATGCTGGATGCTACTACTGAGTCTTCTACAGATAAGTTTTGTTCATTCATTTGTGTTTTCCTGTTTGCTGGATCCCAGGTGACCCTGACTCCCTCTGTATCAAGTGTAGGGAGCCGGTGTTCGCGTCCCCTCACTATTATAGGGTGTTCAGGTGTTATACAGTCGAGGAACGAGGATATGCGATCATCTACCATTGAGATTTTTGCATAGGCTGAGCAGTTAGGATGAGAGCCAGGTCTGTTGCAGGGCTTTTCCTTTGGTTCCTTAGTTTTGGATCCAGTCAGTCGGATCTTCATTTTGTGTCTTCTAGTTATCTGTACACCGTGACACATAAGCCGTCTCCAAAGGTGTTTCAGAGAATTTGGCAGTACATCCAACTGGCCTCTCAACTGCAGACCACGTGTAACCACACCAGCCCAGGACCTCCACATCCAGCATGATCGTCTGAGACTGAGACCAGCCACCCGGACAGCTGCAGCAACAATCGGTTTGCATAACCAAAGAATTTCTGCACAAACTGTCAGAAACCGTCTCAGGGAAGCTCCTCTGCATGCTCGTCGTCCTCATCGGGGTCTGGACCTAACTGCAGTTCGTCGTCGTAACCGACTTGAGTGAGCAAATGCTCACATGCGATGGCGTCTGGCACGTTGGAGAGGCGTTCTGTTCACGGATGAGTCCCGGTTTTCACTGTTCAGGGCAGATGGCAGACAGAGTATGTGGCGTCGTGTGGGTGAGCGGTTTGCTGACGTCAACGTTGTGGATCGAGTGGCCCATGGTGGCGGTGGGGTTATGGTATGGGCAGGTGTATGTTATGGACAACGAACACAGGTGCATTTTATTGATGGCATTTTGAGTGCACAGAGATACCGTGATGAGATCCTGAGGCCCATTGTTGTGCCATTCATCCACGACCATCACCTCGTGTTGCAGCATGATAATGCACGGCCCCATATTGCAAGGATCTGTATACAACTCCTGGAAGCTGAAAACATCCCAGTTCTTGCTTGGCCTGCAGACTCACCGGACATGTCACCCATTGAGCATGTTTGGGATGCTCTGGATCGGCGTATATGACAGCGTGTTCCAGTTCCTGCCAATATTCAGCAACTTCGCACAGCTATTGAAGAGAAGTGGACCAACATTCCACAGGCCACAATCAACAACCTGATTAACTCTGTGCGACGGAGATGTGTTGCACTGCGTGAGGCAAATGGTGGCCACACCAGATACTGAATGGTTTTCTGACGCCCCCCCCTTCCCAGTAAGGCAAAATGGTGCACATTTCAGAGTGTCCTTTTATTGGTGGCAGTCTAAGGCACACCTGTGCAATATTCATGCCGTCTAATCAGCACTTTGATATGCCACACCTGTGAGGTGGGATGGATTATCCCGACAAAGGAGAAGTGCTCACTAACACAGATTTAGACAGAGTTGTGAACAATATTTGACAGTAATGGGTCTTTTGTGTATGTAGAAAATGTTTCAGATCTTTGGGTTCAGCTCATGCAAAATGGGAGCAAAACCGAAAGTGTGGTGTTTATATTTTTGTTCAGTGTAAATACCATGCTGTTCACCTCTGTCAAGTATCAGCCTCAATGATGGAGTTGTCAGGTAGACTGGGTGTTGTGACTAATTGGGAGCAGATGACGATGTCAGTGTGGATCCTCAGGCAGGTTAATACCATATGTTAATAATTCTGAAGTCACATGACTGTATAGAGAGAAATGTGAATCCTGCTAAAGCAAATGCAGAAGAAACGCTGTGCTGCCTTCATAGGATATGATTCACCTTAAAGTGTAACTGCCATTGTATTTTTATTTGTGTAATGTACAGGGGCAGTGATACTATTTTTGTAATATACAGGGTGGGCCATTTATATGGATACACCTTAATACAATGGGAATGGTTGTTGATATTAACTTCCTGTTTGTGGCACATTAGTATATGTGAGGGCAGAAACTTTTCAAGATGGGTGGTGACCATGGCAGCCATTTTGAATTTGGCCATTTTGAATCCAACTTTTGTTTTTTCAATAGGAAGAGGGTCATGTGACACATCAAACTTATTGGGAATTTCACAAGAAAAACAATGGTGTGCTTGGTTTTAATGTAACTTTATTCTTTCATGAGTTATTTACAAGTTTCTGACCACTTATAAAATGTGTTCAATGTGCTGCCCATTGTGTTGGATTGTCAATGCAACCCTCTTCTCCCACTCTTCACACACTGATAGCAACACCGCAGGAGAAATGCTAGCACAGGCTTCCAGTATCCGTAGTTTCAGGTGCTGCACATCTCGTATCTGCACAGCATAGACAATTGCCTTCAGATGACCCCAAAGATAAAAGGCCACTGGATGTATGATCTGCTTTCTTCCTAAATCAGCACCACATCTGTTCTTAGGTTATGCCTTGCATTGCACCTCAGTTTAATTAAATTGACTGCAGATGAACTGCAATACCACACACAGCCTGCTGACAGGCATGGTGCTGTTTATCGTGGACAACCACTTTAAAGGGGTTATCTAATCCTAAAAAATCCAGCCCATATGCCGGGCCCCTCACGCTGAATATACTTACCCGGGTCCGTGCACAGCAACTGCTGTTTCTCCCCATGCCCGGGTGAAAACATCCAGTGTTGGGGGGAGGGGGGGAATCAGCCAATGGCAGGCATCACCCGCGATGCTAGGGAGGCCTGCCATTGGCTGCCCAACCTCCCCTTCCCCAACACCGGATGTTTTCATCCGGGCACGGGGAGAAGCAGCAGTGGCGGTGCGGGGACCAGGAGCAGCGAAGAGAGCAGGGACCCGGGTAAGTATAATCAGTTTGGGGGCCCGGATTTTTTAGGATTGGATAACCCCTTTAAGTGGCTGTTACTGTGTCGAGGGTACTGTATTTGAGGGGGTCTTCTTCCTGCCTCTGTTATTGGAGTCCTAAGTCTGGCACTGTCATGCGCGTCCTTTTGATACCATTCATATAGGGATCTGTGATGGGTTCTAGATTTGTGGCTCCTCTTGATCTCACTTTTTACATGGTCATGTGTCTATCATTGTTATGAGGGTCCCATCCCTAGTGCCTATAACAGAGGTGTAACTTGAAGCTCCTGGGCCCTAATGTAAAATCTGTATCGGGGCCCTAACTTCCTGGTGTCATCTAACATGGCTGGTGGACCTTTGCGCCTCCTCTGCCACTAGTAACCAAGTGGGACATCTACCTTTGCCCCCTTTATCTACACCACAATATTGCAGTCTGTCTCTTCCGTACCGACTAATGTAAATACTGGAGACTAATTCTGCCGATGTTTCTGTTCTTCTTTAAGAAATTAAACATTAAAAAAACATACTGCGGGTATGCAGCCGGTGCAGCTTGTAAATTATTTACACTCCCTGATACAGATTGCATTTAAAGTACATAACACTGCGCTTCTCAACACTTTTGTAGAAACATTTTCTAATTATCCTCTATCGGTAAATGCAATAAAACTGTTCTCCGTCCGGTGCCTATGAATGTCTCATGATAAATACTTTAAGAAAATGGCCGGTTCCAAATTATGCTGCACTTAAAGAATGGGGCAAATTGATGGTGCTGGTTCAGGGCAAAATATAAGGCTCACAGTAGCAGGGGTGTAGCTATAGGGGGTGCAGAGGTAGCGGTCTCTACTTGGCCCAGGGACCTGAGGGGGCCCAAAGACACCTCTGCCGCATAAGAAAACACAAGTATTATAGAAAGTGAATGCTGGTCAAGTTACACCTCTGGCTGGAGGGAAGGGGCTAGGTCAAGAATTTGGCTGTTTCAATTTTTGCCTCAGGCAGCATGAAGGCTATGTGCGCACCTGCCCCTGGCCACAAAGCACTGAAAGGGGGGCCCAAGCTGAACCCATGCACCATGACGTTTTAGCTACACCCCTGCAGATTACGTTTAATCTTCTACTTTTTTTAAAAGCATATGTCTTTATACATTGCTTTGCAAAAGTATTCAACCCTAAAAAAAACTATGTATTAAAAAAAGACACTAGTCATGATAGAGGGTGTTTTTTTCAAATGGTTCACTGGTACGCTTACATCCTATGGAGTAATGGCACATGCTCCCTGCTCAGAGAAGGCTTGCTGGCACAGAGTGACGAAACAGGTCATGGCCTGCTGACCCAGAGAGTTAACAATCATAGCAGTCACAGTATATGTGTGGGTTCTGCTGTCCTTGGATTTAGATGCCCATGTATGACATGGAGATAAGTATTAGAGTAGGTTCCCATCCATACTGAGGTCACCTTGCTGTGGTAGACGGGCACAGATTTTTTTTAAATCAAAATATATATATATGCTAAGTGCCTCATGTTAAATTTTATATTACATATGGTATTAGTTTACATATTGATCATATACTGCACATTTATAGAATGTTGCCATGCCTTGCTTTCCCACATCACTAGGGTGGGCCACCTCTGCAATCCCCCATGATCATAAGAATAAAGGGTCCACAGTGCAGGTGTAACTCTGCATCCCCTTCACAGTTTAACCCCTGCACAGCAGCTGATGGTCACTCAGCAAAGACTTAGACCCTGGCCAGTCATCAGGATTGAACGTTCATACGAGTGCTTGTTCGATTTAATTGCCCTTGTAAATGTCAGTCGATCTGCAGACCAATGAGCTAAAATCCTCATCTGTCGGCAGTCTATTGTCTTTTGAAAACAGGGATGTGCGGCTGATAAAAGAATAAACTCTATGTGAACGAATGATCTTAGTAACGATCATTCATCCCCATAGAGCAGTGATCATTACTACCTGTAAATGCAGCTAATGTCTATCAACCTTCCTCTTCCCCACCATTGCCTGCTGTATCAGAATGTTTAAGGGGCCCTTAGTAAGACACACAGCACTAAACTAGCGCTGCAGTCTCTTTTTTTGTCAGGATCAGTAGACGTCCAAGAAATCAGATAACTACGATCATTCAGTGATGTCATATACAAGTGGGGATACTCCTTTAAGAAAAGTTGAATCTGCTTTTCTGGGTAAAAATAAATCCTAATTCATATATTATTGGTCAGAGTGAATGTTCTTGATACATTTGCAAGTAGTTGTATGTCTCCTCCCCCGAGGAACCTCTTTTTCACACACTGTATGAAGATGCTATAAGGGTGGATCCGTTCTTCCCCTGCCTTGTTATGGCCTGTGGGAGCCTGCACAGAATCCTCCTCTCCACAGTTACTCCCATATTAATACCCCTGCAGGGATTGGAGGGGCAAAAAGCCCTGTGCCCTTCTGTCCTTGTGTGCAGGGGTATGATGGTATGAATCAGCACCTTTGGGTTTTACCTATCGTACCTCTTCCTTTGCACAGTCTACACCCTTGCTTATAGTAAGTCAATAGATGGAAGCACATTGGATTTACACAAGGATATGTCATACACCGACCTATAGGGCCCGTTGATTTCTATGTGTGCCATATTACAGATCCATATAACACGGATCGGAAATACAGGTATGTGCAAGGGTTAATTCCATTTCTTCATTTTTCTGATAGATAATTTCCATTAAATGTGTCTGCAATGGTCAAGATACATCAATTCTACAAAAATAAAAATAAAATCATTAAGAAAAAAACAACAACTTGGCTCTCGGGAAAATGTGCTATAAGGAGCTTATGTTAAATTTATGGCTTTACATTCATCATCGCAGATGTGCAAAAATGTAATCTGTAAGAAAGTATCATCCCTGCCATCTGCTGGCCGTATACAGCATCATTGTGCCTGCTGCTTCCTCTTATGTGCTGATATTGGTGTCTATATACTGATACTGGAGATGGGAAATCTTCGGGATCTTTCAAATATAGCTTATTTGATGTCAGCAAATGGATATAACAAAAAAAAATAATAATATATATATTAAAGACAAAATGGGAGGCAGCACCGATCAAGATTTGAAATGGCCGGGTGCACGCTCTAGGGAATAAAGCTTACCCGAAATATAATGTGCAAAAAAGAGCATCACTCCAACGCAGGATAAAATGAAATACAAAAAGTTTATTCACCCATGGTGTAGCGACGTTTCGGCTCCACAATTGAGCCTTTCTCAAGCGGGCTTGAGAAAGGCTTAATTGTGGAGCCGAAACGTTGCTACACCATGGGTGAATAAACTTTTTGTATTTCATTTTATCCTGCGTTGGAGTGATGCTCTTTTTTGCACTACATATATATATATATATATATATATATATATATATAAATATAATGTATTTATTTATTTCTGTATACCCCTTAAAGGGGTTGTCGACTTTAGACAGTCCATTTTTGCTCAAATGCTCTCCTCACGATAAGCTGATCACAAGGATTTTATTACTGCTGGTACCCTCAATCGGTGCAATAACCTGGTAGTAAGATTCCCTGCAGCGCCACCACAGGTGAAATGAAGCATTGCACAGTTCTCATTGATATCAGTGGGCTGTCCAGGCCTTGCATAAATATACCAGATCGTTCACAACAAGAGACACTCTTTGCAGACACCTTTGTGCTCTGGATAAAAGAGGAGGGTTTCTCTTTTACAGAATTGAATGTACATATCTGGAGAACTTGCTTGCTTTTTTGTGGCTGGGCAGCAGATTATCCAGCATCTGCATCTCCCAGGACGCATTGCACCTAGCTCTTGTTAACCCCATCCTCCTCTGAATAGATATAGTTTTTCAGATATGTTCCCAGAGAGACACATGGTACATAATGTCCCAACAATTTCCTTCTTCACTGTCTAGAGAGAGATATAGCTATGTATGTCTATGAATAAGGAATGAAGGAAATAAGGAAGGAAGGAAAGAAGGAAGAAAGGCAGGAAGGAAATAAGGAAGAAAGTCAGGGAGTAAATAAGGAAGGAAGGCAGGAAGGAAGGAAAGAAGGAAGGAAATAAGGAAGAAAGGCAGGAAGTAAATAAGGAAGGAAGGAAAGAAGGAAGGAAGGCAGGAAGGAACGAAGGAAGGCAGGAAAGAAGGAAGGAAATAGGGAAGGAAGGAAATAGGGAAGGAAGGAAAGAAGGACGGAAGGAAATATATATCTGGGCCTCTGCTGCACTATGAGATCACTGTGCCATCAGGGAAGCTACTGAGCCTGTATGTCCACCACTAGATGGACCGGAAGGATAAACAGCAGGGGGCGCTACCAGAATGGAAAGTGTAATGTACATGAAAACAACAAACAGTAGTATTATTACATGTGTACCTCAATAATACTTCATTTGAAATACCCTATTTATTTCATAATAATACATTTCATGGAATAACCCCTTTAACTAAGGGGCATGGGGGTTCTATTTAGAAATGGGTTTTAAACCAGACAACCCTTTAGCTTTAGTCAGTGACCTCAGCTGTGGTACATGAGGGCGATTGTACTACAACTGGGTTCATCCCATAGTATCAACCAGTATAAGGCACTTCTTGCCCAGAGGTCCCATGGTCCCCACTACCCATCCTACGACACATATTGGGTTGTCCCTGGTCGAAGCTATGGCGGTGTGTACCACCACATAGAAAGGCATGACATTTTGTTTTTTTGCTATTGACCCCTCTTAGACACCATACCCGGATAAAAAAAAAAAAATATGGGATTATAACTCAATTCTTAATGTGTTATTTTGTATCAGCAAAACCGATCGTTGCCTTATGAGTTACTGAAGTTCCTCTGCATTTACTAGATTAGTCCTTTCAGCGGAGTTATTAAATCATCTGACCCTTGCTCCCTCATTCCTGGCTCTCATGATTAAACAGTTCGACCGATACAGCACTGCAGCAACCTTGACTGCTATGGCCTCCTGTTACATGGTAAATATGGCTTTCCTGCTATGAATTATCGGCATGGAATATCACTTTCAGGGCCAGGCCGCATCTTTAATCATAGTTCCTGCAAATATGTTCAGTTGTATACAATCCTGTTATGATTATGATATAAGGTAATGACCTCAGGGGCCAAGTTCAAGGGCCAGACATACCAGGCGATTTGCAGCAAATGTATTTTTCTTTTTTTTCTTTTTGCTTTTTTTCTCTTTTTTTTATTTTATTTATTTTTTTCTTCCTTGGATACTTTTAGCCTCACAATTCATTGAAGTCCTTTCATTAGAAACATGTTCTCTCTCGTTCCCCTAATTCTTTTTCAACACTAAAGCACTGAAAGGGATTGATCCCGCTAAGACCTCGGATCTCAGATCTTGTCTTTTTTTGTCTGGCAGTATCAGGTTTCAGTCTATAAAAAAAATATCATACTGTAAATACATCACATCTCCCGCAAGAACAAAATGTTCAATTCTGTTTTCTCTTTCTTTTATTTTATCTTTTTGCTTTTTTATCTATTCTTATATTATTTTTTGGAAAAGATCTTTTGATAAATGGTAAAATAAATGAAAAGCACCAAAAGACCAAATAGGAGCTATAGAAAATGGCAACGAAAGAATAAAAATGAATGTCCCCAGCTGGTAAAAAAAAAAAAAAACTGATAAAAATCTAAGAGCAAAGTCTAACATTTTAGAGAGTGATAGCAAATAGTCAATTATAGCAAAGGGGTGGGGGGTGCCCAAAACCATATGCTCCTTCAGATCGTTGATGGATTTCACTGATCTTGGTCAGTTTACGTATGTGACAATGAATAGAGAAGATTTCATCATAGTGGGATAGGTCACCGAGTGACTACAGGTTACATTATTATTCCCATAGACATAAAAACAGCATGAAGAGACGTTTCATTCCCAAGGTTTATGAATGCTGAAGGGGTCACATCAGCTCGAGAAAAAGAGTCTCAGTAAAGCTGTAGGTTGGATTTATTAGAAATGCTGCAGTGCAGAGATTAAGAGGACGATATAGATGTTCGGTGAGCACGAGTTTAGCCATTTATCTCTGCTGCCAGGGCTGTGGAAGCAGAACAAATTTCAACACAAATTTCCTATATCGGATTAAAGTGCAAGCCCTGGCGTCTAGTTTTTCTTTTCTTTTTTTTTTGTTTTAAATTTTTTGACTATATGGCAAGTAAAATAAATTGACTTACCGTATTTTTCGCCCTATAAGACACACTTTTATTTCCCCCAAAGTGTGTCTTATGGGGCGAATGCTAATGAGCGCTTCCATTATGGAATTGCTCATTAGTATCGGCGGACCGGGAAGCGGTTATTTTTTGGAGAACCGCAATAGCGTTTTTATACAAAAAATTGCAGCAAAATATTTCTATATTGCAAGTGATTTCGGTACCCTTATATGATATTTATGTTCCACTTTATTATCTGTCTCTAATAGTATCTATGACTCTATGATCGTGTATATTATATTTTGTTGTCTATTAGGGTATAAAACTATTTTTAAATGTTTTTCAATGCCCTTAATTGTATTTAAAGGCCATTGCATTATAACTATCTTTTTTTTGGGATGCACCTGGGACATGACATACGATATATCGGAATGGGTCAGCTCCAGTTCTGATTTTCAAGTATCCCTCCAGAAAAGAGACACCTCCCCAATTAGGGAAAACCTCTATAAAAGGACAGATTTTTCATTATGCTGACCACTGAGGAAGGGACAAGTTTAGACCCCGAAACGCGTTTGGTTGTAGCAGCTACTATACTCAAGGGATCCCATATATCATATGTGGCTACGAACACTTCAAATATTACATTGTTTCCAGTTGAATAGGCGCGCGCCTAACTAACATAAACCTTACAAGCGGACCCAGCCTCCAAAACCTCCCCCTTTGATCACGTGGATAGACTCCGATCACGTTACCGGGGATCACGTGAACAAGGCAGAAGGTCCTTGATACCTACTCTGGTGTCCGACCGGATGCAGACCTGATCTTCCAAGAGAGACTGAATCGGACCACACGCCTTCTGGAGGGGTAAAGTACAGAGTAATCTGCGTATATGTACTTATGCTAATGCCCTATTCGGATACTGCATGCTTATCATGGTTCATGCCTGTAACGGAGCAATGATATATGGGAAGCAGGCTGCAGCGACCCCCATCTGTCATTAGCATCACCTCACATTGGACATCCTATACCTGGAGTTTTTTGGTTACGGTATTGCGGACCTATACCAACTCATTTATCCCAAACAAGGGACTTAGAGCTCCAACGACCAGTCTCCTGACATACCTCAATACCAGGAGCATCCAGTGACTTCCTACAGTTTTACTATTTTATATGTATTTTATTATAATTTGTATGGCGCCACTATATGTGTGATTTAATGTTTTTATAATATTATATTGTTTTGATGAAGTGAATATATACTCCATTTCATCTATGTTATTTGAATAAATCCACTACCGCTTATACTGTTTGTCCATCTGGTACCAGGTAGTTGAGTGCCCCCTACCATTGTATACATATCTATTGCTCTGTCTGTGACCAGGGGTAGGCCGCAAGGGTTGTGCACCGCATCCAGTTGATGGGAGAGGTTGGAGCCACTGTAACATTTGAATTTTCAAGTAAAATAAATTGACTTACCGTATTTTTCACCCTATAAGACACACTTTTATTTCCCTCAAAGTGTGTCTTATGGGGCGAATGCTAATGAGCGCTTCCATTATGGAATTGCTCATTAGTACCGGAGGACAGGGAAGCGGTTAATGCAGCGCTCCCTGGGCTCTATACTCACCGCTACCTGGTCTTCCTTGGCCACTCACTGTGCTGTGAATGCACACAGTGTAAAGACTTCGGCGCTCTGTGACCTCAGGTGTCACGACAGGTAGGTAAGCGGGGAAATAACTAAACACGGGAAAACAAACAGAACAAACGACTAGGTCCAAAAGCTAGGGAGAAAAGGGTCACCTCCTAGTGATCCCTAAAAGCTTTCCCTAAACTGCTGTGCCCATGTGCATACCCTAAGGGTGGATATGCACATGCCTTCATGCCTAAAACCTAAACACCCTGGGCAAACCCTAAGCAGCAGGGAAAAGGGAAGAGGCTACCTGCTTTTTCAAACCAGGAGGAAGCAAGCGTCTCCCTAGAGGATAAAACACACAAAGGTAAATGAAGGAGAGGACTTATGTTAAGCAGAGCTGGAGCAGACGATCCACCACAAACCAAGAGCTCCCAGGAAAGAACTATAACCCAAACAGGCCACTGGGGGGGAGGAGGGATAAATAGCCTCACTAACAATGAAACCCAGTATACCTGAGGGAAGGTGGATCCAGCTCAAACCCAAATCAAAACAAACAAATAAGTCAGACATGTGCAGCCAGTCTGACAGATCTCCGCACATTCACAGGGCAAGGCGTGACAGTACCCCCCCTTCTACGGATGACCTCCGGACACCCCGGACCAACTTTATCCGGGTGTGCCCTGTGAAAGGCTCTCACCAGGCGGCTAGCACTGACATCAGCAGCCAGAACCCACATTCTTTCCTTGGGACCGTATCCCTTCCAGTGCACCAGGTACTGGAGCAAACCCCAAAGAACACGTGAGTCGAGAATCTTAGAGATTTCAAACTCCAAATTGCCATCCACCATGACAGGGAGAGGTGGCAATGTTGATGGTTCCACAGGTTCCACATATTTGTTTAATAAAGACCTGTGAAACACATTATGGATCTTCCAGGTCTGTGGAAGATCCAGACGAAACGCCAACGGGTTGACAATCACAGATTTTGTAAGGGCCAATAAATAAATAAAGAAACCAAGCTCCCCAGAACCTGTCTTGCTGCAGAGTTCGTAAAGGTAGTCGTTAACGGCATGTTGCTGCTGGAGAAGCCTATCAAGCATATACAAGGTGGAGTTCCAGCGCGTCGGGCCGTCACAAATCAGACATCTGACAGGCAAGTGGTGTTGTCCGCTGAACGTCAGCAAGGCGAGCCATGGCCATGTAAGATCTTCCAAAATGGCCAGAGATTTTCCTGGCCTGCCGCAAGTCGTCCTGGACCCTGGGGTATTTGGCAACGAATTGCTGCACGATTAAGTTTAGGACGTGTGCCATGCACGGCACGAGTGTCATTTTGCCCTGTTTCAGCGCACTCAGCAGATTGGCACAGTTGTCGCAGACCACTTTACCAATTGTCAAATTGAGCGGGGTTAGCCACTGATTGGCCTGTGACCGCAGAGCTGAAAGCAGTGCAGGATTGATGTGGCTCTTGGCTTCCAGGCACAACAGCCGCAGCACAGCATAGCAACGTCTCACCTGGGATGTCAAATAGGTTCTGGGGAGCTTGTGGAAGAGGCGGTAGCAGTGGAAAAGAAGGAGTCAGCCGAGGAGGAGACGGAGGATGGAGTAGGAGGAGGAGAAGAAGAGGCAGGCCTGCATGTAATCCTTGGCGGTAACACCAAATCCACACGGGAGCCACGGGTTACATGCTTGACGGCTGTCAGAAGGTTCATCCAGTGGGCAGTAAAATGTTGTACATTCCATGCCCATATTTGCTAGACCACGTGTCTGTGGTCAGATGTATCTTGGCCCCAACTCTGTGTGCTAGAGATATATTAACACACCACTGAACGTGGCCATATAGCTCTGGGATACCCTTCTGGAGAAATATTTCCTTCTGGGGACATTCCATTGCTGTGTGCCAATGGCCACAAATTTTCTAAAGGCCTCCGAGTCCACCAGTTTATATGGCAGTAGTTGGCAGGCTAGCAGTTCCAAGAAGCCAGCGGTCAGCCGTTGGGCAAAAGGGTTATCCGGCGTCATCAACTTTTTATGCTCGAACATTTGGGCCACGGAAGCCTGCCTTGTGCCAGATGAACGTGACGATGGCACAGTGGAAGGTGGAGTGGAGAAAAAAATTGAAGGAGAGAGGAGAAGGAGAAGAGGAAGGACATGGAGCGCTGGGAGTGTGGCTTTGTGGGTTCTGACAGTGTTTCTCCCACTGGGCTCGGTGATGGAAGGGTGTGCACTCTTCGGCGCACGATGTATGCCGCTCTGGGAGATATGGCCCGCTCACAGACCGTATGTCTCGGAGAGCATATGGTTGTTTGCATGAGCCCTAAGGGAGAGAGCTGCAGAAAAAAGTACACCCCCTAAGCTCTCATAGGGAGAGAGCTGCAGCAGAAGGGCATGCCTCTTGAGCTGTGATAAGAGAGCTGCAGCAGAAAGGACATGACCCATTAGATATGATAAATAGAAAGCTTCAGCAGAAAAAAAACACAACACCTGAGCTGTGATAGGAAGAGAGCTGCAGCAGAAAGGACACCCATCTCAGATCTGTGATAGAAAGAGAGCTGCAGCAGAAAGGACACAAGACCTGAGCTGGGATAGGGAGATACAGTTGCAAGAAAAAGTATGTGAACCCTTTGGAATGATATGGATTTCTGCACAAATTGGTCATAAAATGTGATCTGATCTTTATCTAAGTCACAACAATATACAATCACAGTCTGCTTCAACTAATAACACACAAAGAATTAAATGTTACCATGTTTTTATTGAACACACCATGTAAACATTCACAGTGCAGGTGGAAAAAGTATGTGAACCCCTAGATTAATTACATATCCAAGAGCTAATTGGAGTGAGGTGTCAGCCAAGTGTTGGTTACAGCTTCCCTGCCCTATAAAACACACACCCATTCTGCATTTGCTTTTCACAAGAAGCATTGCCTGATTTGAATGATGCCTCACACAAAAGAGCTCTCAGAAGACCTACGATTAAGAATTGTTGACTTGCATAAAGCTGGAAAGGATTCTAAAAGTATCTCCAAAAGCCTTGCTGTTCATCAGTCCACGGTAAGACAAATTGTCTATAAATGGAGAAAGTTCAGCACTGCTGCTACTCTCCCTAGGAGTGGCCATCCTGTAAAGATGACTGCAAGAGCACAGCACAGACTGCTCAATGAGAATCCTAGAGTGTCAGCTAAAGACTTACAAAAGTCTCTGGCATATGCTAACATCCCTGTTAGCGAATCTTCAATACGTAAAACACTAAACAAGAATGGATTTCATGGGAGGATACCACAGAGGAAGCCACTGGTGTCCAAAAAAACATTGCTGCACGTTTACAGTTTGCACAAGAGCACCTGGATGTTCCACAGCAGTACTGGCAAAATATTCTGTGGACAGATGAAACCAAAGTTGAGTTGTTTGGAAGAAACACACAACACTATGTGTGGAGAAAAAGAGGCACAGCACACCAACATCAAAACCTCATCCCAACTGTGAAGCATGGTGGTGGGGGCATCATGGTTTGGGGCTGCTTTGCTGCGTCAGGGCCTGGACGGCTTTCTATCATCGAAGGAAAAATGAATTCCCAAGTTTATCAAGACATTTTGCAGGAGAACTTAAGGCCATCTGTCCCCCAGCTGAAGCTCAACAGAAGATGGGTGTTGCAACAGGACAACGACCCAAAGCATAGAAGTAAATCAACAACAGAATGGCTTAAACAGAAGAAAATCCGCCTTCTGGAGTGGCCCAGTGAGAGTCCTGACCTCAACCCGATTGAGATGCTGTGGCATGACCTCAAGAAAGCGATTCACACCAGACATCCCAAGAATATTGCTGAACTGAAACAGTTCTGTAAAGAGGAATGGTCAAGAATTACTCCTGACCATTGTGCACGTCTGATCTGCAACTGCAGGAAACGTTTGGTTGAAGTTATTGCTGCCAAAGGAGGTTCAACCAGTTATTAAATCCTAGGGTTCACATACTTTTTCCACCTGCACTGTGAATGTTTACATGGTGTGTTCAATAAAAACATGGTAACATTTAATTCTTTGTGTGTTATTAGGTTAAGCAGACTGTGATTGTCTATTGTTGTGACTTAGATGAAGATCAGATCACATTTTATGACCAATTTGTGCAGAAATCCATATCATTCCAAAGGGTTCGCATACTTTTTCTTGCAACTGTAGCTGCAGTAAAAAGGACACACCCCTGAGAAAGGACACACTCTCTGAGCTGTGATAGGAAGAGTGTGGAAGCATAAAGGACTGACCCCCTGAGCTGCCAGCTTGAAATAAATCTAGCAGAACAATTGGAGCAATGAATGGGGAGATCTTTGCATTCATGTGAGGTTCAGGGCTGGTTCTAGCTTTGTTAGAGAATGTCATGTACTTTATGATGTCTGATTTTCATTTTACATTACTCATTTTCATAGGCAATAAATATCTATGTAAATATTAATGCGTGCACTGTAGGGTTTTATTGAGCTTCAGAACAAGCATTACTAATTGATCTCCATTGATGGATTATAACGAGAGCATTTAGAGGGAGCTCAGGGTTCAGGTCTACAAAGGGATTTAAACCTCTCCCACCGCCCTTAATATAAGACTGAGTAGGAGATCCGTGAACCTGATTGATATTTTTGTTGTCTACTGAAAGACTTAAAACAAGTCTAGAACATAATTAGATAAATAGATGTTGGATTTCATAATATCTGCAGAAGAACCTGACATGGAAAACTACCATGTACTAAGATGACATGTAGCATGAGAGCTGCTGATTAGATGGTGGAACAATTATACTGTCCAATGAGGTGGAAGCTTCAATTCATGAAAACCAAGTTTTGAAGTCACTGTTGTGGGGACCATTCCGTGAAGACATAACTAGTGAAGAGCAAAGTATTTGAAAATTTGATTCTGCTGATTTGCCGAATTTTACAAAACAATTAGCTTTGTGACTAATTACTTTGTCACAAAGTGCATTTCTTTGTAAGTAGTGCTTGGAATGACAGGGAACGGCGATTGCGCCGTTCCCCGTCATTGTAACCCTCAGATTCCGTGTTCATAGCTGATCTCGTCATCTGACAGTAGTAACGCAGTGTAAAATAAAATAAAAATACATTAAATCATACTTACCTCCTCTGTTTGATCACATTGCCTTCTTGATTGAAGATCTAGCACAAAATATGGTGAGGTCTATGATGATGTTGGCTGGCGTGGTGACATCACACATCTCCGAGCACGGGATTTCATGTAAGATCTTCAATCAAGATGGAGGTGGCCAGCTCGTCATGATCAAATAAATTAGGTAAGTATGAATTTTTTTAATTTTTTACCACCATTCAGGGAAAATCGATTCGCTTCAGACACCATGTTCTTCCCGTTGTCGGTCACCATGGTTACAATTTTGAGTTTTCGAGGAGAAAGCCAGGATTCGATTTCTTGATGAAGGACGCGGAGCAGTTCCTCCCCTGTGTGACTCCGTTCACCCAGGCAAACTAGGTACAGAACAGCGTGACACCGCTGTGCCCTGCACATGTGGTATGCTGGTGGGGCACCGTGAATTGTCCCTGCAGTGGAGGCTGAGGACACGGTGGAGAATGAGGAGGCAAAGGTGGACATTATCCCAGGACCAACGGCGTGAGAATGTGGAGGCGGAAGCGGCGTCACCTGGCCAAGTTGCTGGTGTGGCTGGGCAGGAACCACATTTACCCCAAGGAACCCCATGTATTGTCCTTGACCGTAGTTATGGCTCCACACGTCGGCGCTGCCATTCACTTTGGCAGACACCGACAGGCTCAAGGACTGGCCCACCTTCTGTTCTACATATGTGTGCAGGGCTGGGACTGCCTTTTTGGCAAACATATGACGACTTGCACTCTCCACCTCGGCACAAGCCGAAAGGTGCAGATTCCACCCCTTGGAAAGAGAGGGACTGCAGTACCAGCAACTTGGCCAGGAGCATGTTCAGCTTCTGCACCATTGGATGAGTGCAAACATATTGTTTCTTGGCAATCGCTTCGGTGATCGATTGCTGACAGAATGACTGATGAGGAGCAGAAGGAGGACCAGCAGATGATGGGAAGGACAGACTGCTCATTTCGGCTGAGGTGGTGGAGCCTTAACTGCATGAAATTGGGTGCGTGCCACTGGGTGATGCAGCAGTTGTTGCGGCAGGCTGGATCACCACATCGGAGCCACGGTTCTCCCAGGCCACGGTTATCCCAGGCGTCACGCTGCATGTGTTGACACAAGGCCATGGTGCCAACATTGGCACCCTGGCCACGCTTCACCTCCTTCCCACAAATCCGGCAAATGGCCATGTTCACCTCCTCTTGCGGCCTAACCATAAATTGCCACACCGCCGAGTATGGCATTTTCCCACCAGCACTTTGCGCTGATTGCCTGCTGCCGCTGCTTCCGTGAACCCCTGCAGCACTACGTTCCAGGCCGGTGGGCTCCTGCAAAGCAGGTGGTCTACCCAGGCACGTTTCACTCCTGACCTCCCACTGCTGCCACCCTGCTGACTCAGAGCCACACTTTCACCCTGCTGGCTCAGCCGCTGCCTCACGTGTAAGCTGCCAACCTCTTCTCCTGATGATGATGATGATGAAGCCCCTTCTTCACCCAGCTCCCCAGTGCGATCGGCTACATGAACATCATCTCTGCTACTGTCTGCAGGTCACTGATGTCCCCCTTAATGGTCTCAGGGCCAGGAGCATGACCGCTTGCAACACCTGCTCCTACGCAACTCTCCTCATCACTACTTGCCCGCCTACCGGAGGAGGCGGCGCGTGTCTCCTCCAGATCTTGGCTGGGCAGTAGCTGCTGACTGCCCTCCAGTAGCTCGCCCTTGCTAAAAAAAGGCGGAGCTGAGCCTACGGCATATAATACTTCTCGCAGTGAGAGAACTTAAAATGACAGAGGAAGGTTCAGGACAGGTTGCTGATTAAGACACGACCGCTAGATGACACCGGGAGCTCAGGCTTCTCACTGCGACTCCTGCTGCCACCCCTCCTTCTTCTTTTGCCTGCCACAGAAACATTTTGGCCACTGCCCGTTCCCTTTAAAGGGCCTGTCACCTGTCTGTCTGATATACTGTATGATAAAAGAATTTAATTAAAAATAATATAATACCCCCGCAAAAAAGGCTGTAGTACAAAGTTACTGCAATTAAGACATATATATATATTTTTCTGAATAATAAACAACCCCCCCAAATAAAATAAAAACACAATTCACTGCAGAACGGCAATTAAGACGTATTCTTTTTCCTATTTATACACACACTAAAGAAATATAACAATTCACTGCAGAATGGCTAATGGGACGTACGTATTTTTCCTATTAATACACCACGTAAATGGCTGTAGTACAATGTAACTTCAACACTGAACGGCACTTATGACATATATTTCTTCTTCTTTTTTTTCTATTAATACATCCGCCAAAAAAAGTTAAACAATGTAAAATCAATGCAGGACGACTAATAGGACGTACGTATCTATCCTATTAATGCACCCCGTAAATGGCTGTATCACACAGAACTTGCACCCCAATCACAAGCAAGGTTTGCTGGAATTAGTGATGTATCATACAGTGCAAACAACCTAAAAGCTATTTGGATCCCCAATAAGTGCAGCAAGGTGTAATAGAATCCTATTGCACCCTGTTCTCCTTTTATAGCATAGATAATGTCTCACTATCCTTTCCCTACACCTTGACTAATCTTTCCCTGAACTTGTAAATTATTTTTCAGCACAGTTAACTCTTACCTAGCACTGTCCCTAGCGCCTGCTGACGTCTCTCCCTGCACTAAGCACACTGGAAAATGGCAGAATCAAAAATGGCTGAGGGTCTTTATAGGGCTGTGACATCACAGGGCTGGCTGGCTGCTGATTGGCTGCATGCATGGCATTGTGGGTGAACCCTGGTTCCCAGAGTTCTTTGCTCCATGTCCTAACATGTGCAGCAGCCATTCTAGGAAATTCGGGTTTGGTGCGAATCAAATTTTTCCTGAAATTCGGATCGAATTCCACTTTGTCAACTTCGATTCGCTCATCTCTAGTTACAGGGAATGTTTCATCAGAAAATAAAATATTGTAATTATGTTTTAAGTATAACATAATTTATTTTATGTAAAGTAATAAAAACAAATAATCACACTCGCCACTAGAACAGGCTCATACATTTTGTCTTCGGTGTCTCAGTTGACTGCTTTGCTGTGTATATAGGGGTTGGACCCTATCATGTTATCATTATCATTAGAGGGTATATTTTATTTCATGTAAAGTCATAAAAAATATCTTGAAATAATCCAGTTTTCACACTGACCACTAGGGAAGACATGATAGGCTGACACATCCTGTTTTCTGTAGCTTACTTATCAGCTGCACTGTATTGACTGAGACTGGACAAGCAGAGTCATCACATTATCCTTAGAGGTGGATGACACCTCAAGTGATAAATGCCTACATAATTCTGGAAAGTAACACTATACACTGTGCACATAGATAAGGCTTCTCTGTCCCACTCCTGTCTAGAGGGTGCTTTACTCAATCACTTGGAGACTGTAATATTCCATAACATTTCTCAATTGACGTTTATTCATTTCAGCTGCCTCAAAGCACACACACCCTGCTACACTGTCTATACAGAGAATGCGGGAAGGAAGTGTGTATGTCCAAAATGGCTGCCACCAGGGAAATAAAAAAAAAGCTACAATTTTAAAAAATTATCATGAGGAGAACAAACTTGGATAAAGTTACAAGAATTGCAGAATATGTTTTAACTCCAAGTCAAGATTTAGTTTTTTTTTTAAAGTAGAAAATGAGATGCCGTATGTCTGGGTCCAAAAAGGACTACAAACCATTTTCCATTATGTATGTGTCGTCTGGGTAGTAAATTCCTGCAGCAGTTTTCGCGGTGGGCCAATCCTGCTCACATCTGGTACTCAGCACTGCGTTAATGAAGTTATTAGAGGAAATAATTAATTACATATGGTCTGTTTGCTTTCCTGCTTGGTTTCATTACTTTTGGTATGACAGTCTTATTTTTTAGTAGCTGGATGCTCGGTCATTGCATTGGAGGAAAAAAACTCAAAGACAAAGCAAAATGTGACAAATTAAAGGAGTTTGCGTGCCAGATTTAGAACATATTTTAGAAACTTTTTCCACCTGTCTTGAAATTTTTTACTTGTCAAAAAGTTAATGACGCAGACAATTTTCATTTTTTGTTGTTTTTGCTCTCCGATTTAACTCCTTAGTTACCACCAATGCACCTTTTGTAGGCAGTCAATAACGTGCCTTAGACAGGGCCAATTCGTTATTACTGCGGCCCTCCCTATGCGCTGCACGGGTCTCCCATGCAGCAGAGTGCGGGGTCTCGGCTCTCAAATGACAGCCCGGACTAATAGAAATGCTGATCCAGGCTGTTTAATCTCTTAAATGCGGCGGTCAATAGCTCTTGCGGCTTGTAGGCGGTTACAGCAGGAGCAAACTCCCTCTGTCTTCTGTTAGCACCCCACGAATGTCTGTGCATGCAGGCTGCAGCCTAATTAAGGCCCCAGGCCTGCCTCCAGGTGTCCTAGCGGGCTGCGCTTGGATGTCAGTATAGCACTGACAGTAAAATACATTGCACTGCGGCAGCTGGTTGGAAAGAAGGCTGCACTTCATGAGAGCGCTGCCTTCCCTTCATTGTTTACCTGCTTGCGGTCGGCATTGCAGCAGTAAGCAGATGTAATTACAAGCCATCCGCGGGACGGCTTCTTCCTATGCACTTGAGGTATCAGACCTCCGCCGACCTGATATTAATGACCTACCTAAGGATAGGTCATCAATATTAAAATCCTGGAAAATCCCTTTAATATAAATTGTGAAAAATAAATGTGTCCCCATAATAACCAGGATAATTGTCTTTCTTGAGCAACTTTCCTTACACTGCACATTTCTAGATGACTCTAGTATAAACATTCAGGAATGGGGGGTTTCACACTATCTTTTTGTGCAATACACGAGGTGGACTCCAAAATGAGACTAAGTTCTTGCACTTTTTTGGATAGGTTTCTCTACTCACAGTATACATTTCCACAAATGTCCTAAGTCAGATGTGGATAATTTCTCTAGGTAGATGGCCAATCTGCTCCTCTAACATACCCAGGCACCATAAGACTTATTTTCCTAGAAACATGGTTATGGAGTCTCAAGGGTCATTTTTGTAGACAGAATTTCTCCACATGACTTTTCCTCGCACCTCATCCTTGCTTCTGGCATGCTCTTAGAATATATCTTTATGTTATCTCTAACTGGTTTAATCCAGAACTGAGTTCAGCTAGCTCTGCTCCAATCAAATTCTAGGCTTTGACTAACTCTAGACTAATTATAACTCCTCCCTTTGGGGAGAGGATACAGCCCCACCTAGTGGGCTGCTGACTCTGGCCTGTTAACTTCTTACTAGCTTACTTGTTCCATGAAAACAGAGTCGGACTGGCTCCCCAGAGAATCATCCGGTGGGCCCAGACTCTGTTACCACAGTGGGCCCTAAACGTCTAGGAGAAAAAATCTTTTGGAGATGCCTTATGAGCCCATAGCTTGCATCTAGGGCCTATTTATTTTAATCTAAACCTATTAGATTTTATTGATCATTTGAGGGTTGTGCCTCAAAATATAATTTCCTCTGGTGGGTCCAAGGAACCCCAGTCCAACCCTGCATGAAAATGCAAAAATATGCAGCAATTCACATTTTGAGTCCTCTTAGCAGCTTAAACATATAAAAGCACGTAAAAGCCATTTGCAGGGGAACTACAGCCCTAGCAGTGGGACACTGCAAATGTACTGAGCTGTAAATGAGTGGACCTCTAACTGCCTTCAACTAATCAAAAATATTACAATATTAATACAATTAAATTCTTTAAATTTGGCCATAAAGTTTAGCAATTCTACACTCATTTTCCTAACAGAACTGCAATATAATCTATTTAGGCCTCGTTCACATTTCTGTGTCAGTGTCACATCCGTGAAAAAAAGCGTATGTGTTTCATCCGTGAAGATGTCCGTGAAGTATCCGTAGTTGGTTCGTGTGTCCATTTTTACCATCCGCATGTCATCCGTAATTCACTGAAGTTGCTCAGCTGAAAATTAATTTCCAAAGAATCTCCTATCAGTCTTCAGTAAAAAACGGACGCAACACGGATGCAATAGACTTTATTTTCACAGACTCATAGACTTCTATGGGGGTGCTTGGTCCGCATCACGCATCAAAGTAGTGCATGTCCCTGTGATTTTTTTACTGACCCACGGTTAATAAAAAAAATTGTAAAATGTGATCAGAAACATTTAAATTAATGAGTACGTGTGCTGTCCGCAGATAATGCGTGAAAAACAGAAATGTGAACGAGGCCTTACTGGGATAACCGCAGGAGAATTAGGAGCAGTAAGATTTAGGAAATCCCTCCAATTTCTCTGATAGCATTTTGGGTTATTTTTTCAAATGATATCTTCCAGGAGTTTCTTCATGTCTCTGTTCAGGTGCAGAAGTAGCAGTTGCTATCGGGCCCAGGAGCCTGAGGGGTCCAAAGACCCATGTGCTACATAAGAAGACACCGGTATTATAGAAAGTGCATGCCAGTCAATTTACACCTCTGGTTGGAGGGAAGTGGTTAGGTCAAGAATTTGGCATGGGGGGGGAGGTGCCGTTTCAATTTTTGCCTCAGGCAGCACAAAGGCTATGTGATTCCCTGCCAATGGCCACAAAGTACTGAGGGAAAAGGGGCCCAAGCTGAACTCTTGCACCAGGGCCCATGAGGCTTTAGTTTAGTCCCTGCCTCTATTCAATAATCCAGAATATTGTCTTCACCCTGTTTTATGACCAACAACCCTCCTCCCCGCCTCCATCCTCCTCGCTTCATCGTCTTTCATATTGTAAAAAAAAAGAAAAAAGAAAACAGTGCTGCAGCCTGAAACAGTGAAATCCAGAAAATAATTCTATTTTTACAGGAATTTCTATTTCTGTTCTCTCTCTGATGTTTACAGCTGAAAGACACTGAAGATGCTATCAGTGGGGAGCGGGGAGGAACCTGCAAAGTCTTTATTACACTATGAGAAAATATTACTATTTATTCCATGCATCAGCCAGGCAGCCAGCGAGATGATTGTAGAGGTAGAGACAAGGTATTGTGCTGGTAATCAACCTTATATACAAATCACATCAAAAATACTATCTATCTATCTATATATATATATATATATATATATCTTTCTATCTATCGATCTAGCTGTCTATCTCTCTACAGTATCTATCTACAGCGCCTTGAAAAAGTATTCATACCCCTTGAACTTTTCCACATTTTTTCCCAGTATATTATGTGATAGACCAACACGAAGTAGCAAGTATGTGTGAAGTAAAAAGAAAATGATATATGGTTTTCAAAAATTGTAATAAATAAAAATCTGAAAAGTGTGGCGTGCATTTGAATTCAGCCCCCTGTACTCTGATACCCCTAAATAATATCCAGTGTGACCAATTGCCTCTGAAGTCACCTAATTAGTTAATAGAGTCC